>NC_060121.1:496000256-496303286 GCF_021461395.2 Schistocerca americana
AGCTCACATGTATTACAATAAATGACATACCTGAAACTTTACCACTCTCATTATTACGTCAGATAGGTAATGCACGTAGTAAGT
This sequence comes from Schistocerca americana, assembly GCF_021461395.2. Lineage (NCBI taxonomy): Eukaryota > Metazoa > Arthropoda > Insecta > Orthoptera > Acrididae > Schistocerca > Schistocerca americana. The sequence goes on from NC_060121.1 coordinate 496,000,341, forward strand.
TCGTCGTATTCATGATTTACTCTTGGAAGTAACATACCGTACTTATTATTTAACACAAAATGACATTAAAAATTTAAGTTATTCACAAGCAGCTAGTTGAGAATATGTATGAACTTCAAATGACACGACGAACCGCCTCGTCCTGCATATGGGTTCAAACCCAGGTCATGCAGACTAAGCAAAGATCTCATGACTGACGGAAACTAACAGTCATTCCTGATTAGGCATACAGAGAGTGATATACCTCGATTTTAGACAGTATCAGTTAACAAATATCAACTTTAAATTACACAACCCAGTTCAGAACCAATTTTATCCACATACAGAAGCCGAAAAAAAATATGGAATAAGTGTCCTGTGACCCTACATAACGTTTGTTTCCTCACTAGAAATAAATAACTAGTATAAGGAAGGTTACTGGTGATAGAGTTTCTACATGTCGCCACTCCAGACTTTATTGCGGTTCAAACTAACGTCAACTTGGTAGAGAAGGAATATCATCTTTAATGTGAATTTTCAGACCACAGTGCCATTATATCTTCTTCACTTGATGTAGCCAGAAGAGAATGGAATCTGTCTCTCTCTATCTAAAATCGTTGACAGAAGTGGGAATCGAACCCAGACGGTAAGTGTAACAACCTACCATCCGTCCAACAGACCACGAAATCCTCTTCTCTGCGACTCATTTTTCTATCGTAACGCCGTTGCGCCACACTGGATGAGAATTCTGACACACAGGCTCCTTGTAGTAATTTGGAGCATGTTCAGTATATTAATTTACTTGGTTGACCGAATCACCATGAACTAGCTGCCTCGGCTACCCAGTGCATACATTCGACCCTATTTTGTAATCACCGAAATAAAATCACGTAAATGCCACCTTCACAGAACAGCCAACAGTGTAGGATGCAGAAATTTAAATAGAAGTGTTCTTTTCCACTTGAGCTACTGTACTGCGCTTTCTGTTTGTTGCAAACGTCGTGCAGTGCAAAAGAAAAGCTGCAACTCTTTGTCTCTCAGAAGTCTAGACCGGGCCATATGCATTATCTCATAGTGCAGTGGAATGCAGAAGTTCTGGAGGAATTGTTGAGTTCATGGTAAGTGTCGCGAGTTCGAGTACATTCACTTCTACATTTTTTAAAACGCAATTCAGCTGTCTGCTAAACTTATCAATCTAATGGAACTTTGAAGATAATTCCCTTCACTTCTCAACCCAAAATAGTCACATGTCAAAAAAGAGCTAGCTTCTGCGACATTTTGCTCTTTTCAGGTTTAATAGACAGCCAGGCAGCAGATGCATCTCGAAGCTTTTGTATTATGTATGGGGAGAGCGCATCGTGCCAAAATACGTCAGAAAAGTATTTTCTACATTAGCTGTCGTGTGGTAGTGGCATTTTGTTCTTCTTCAAGCTTTAACTCAGAACAAGTTTTCTACATCGTGTAAGAATTCTCATCCAGTGTGGCGCAACGGCGTTATGATAGAAAAATGAGCCATAGAGAAGAGGATTTGGTGGTCTGTTGGACTGATGATAGGTTCATATACCTACGGTGTGGGTTCGATTCCAACTCCTGTCAATGATTTTATATAGGAAGAGACAGATTCCTCTCTCTTCTGGCTACACCAAGTGAAGAAGATATAATGCCACTGTGGTCTGAAATTCACATTAAAAATGATATTCCTTCTCTACCAAGTAGACGTTAGTTTGAACCGCAATAAAGTCTGGAGTGGCGACATGTAGAAACTCTATCACCAGTAACCTTTCTTATACTAGTTATTTATTTCTAGTGACGAAACAAACGTTATGTAGGGTCACAGGACACTTATTCCATCTATTTTTTGAGCTTCTGCATGTCGATAAAATTGGTTCTGAACTGGGAATGCAATTCAGACCGCCCTTAACGCGGAATTTGATCCCTTCACGACAATACAGCTCGGCTGAAATTTGTTGTTTGTTCAAAACTGCAGGTTCCTCAACAACTCCACATGTTGCGCCTGAATGGGTTCGAATCCTGGTCCGCCACTAAAGTTTTCATTATGTATTATCAAGCTCTAGCATGAGAACATCTATCTGTTGGTGGATAATAATTTTGATGTTTAATGTATTTTCATTCGTTGTCAGCACTAACGGTATTTGACGTTTTTTACTCCCAGTGAGACACAGACCTATTTGCGTGAACACTGTAAGTTCAAGATGTTATTCCGAGCTGCTGGTGGAGAAAAATTCGGTAGCTGACGTCTCTTTGTGTGTAGTCAACAACGATATGTGTCGGGCTCTATTCCCAGTCAGCAGTGAACTCATCGACATTTTACTTCTAGTTCAAACATGCTTACATGTCGCTGCTGTTGCAACAAACCCATATTTAACGTTCGTTTTCTCTAGAATATTACAGCGATAGGTGCCAGGTTGGAGTCCTGGGAAGGAAAAAATTAATGTTTCGTCTCGTCATTTCAGTTAAAACATCTAGCTACTGCCGAGAAAATCCGATATGTCACAGTTGATTGTGCTTCGATATCAATCCGATTAGGTTATGGATTCGAATCCCTGTCCAACACAAAGCTTTACCTCACGGCATTTCCAGTAAGTTACTTGAGAAGAAGCAATATTTAACATCTCTCGTAGTTCGTTAACAGGGACAGTATGTTCTGGGTATGAATTCGCATCCGTTAAAAATGTCTGGGTTGTGTAATTTAAAGTTGATATTTGTTAACTGATACTGTCTAAACTCGAGGTATATCACTCTCTGTATGCCTAATCAGGAATGACCATTAGTTTCCGTCAGTCACGAGATCTTTGCTTAGTCTGCATGAACTGGGTTTGAACCCATATGCAGAACGAGGCGGTTCGTCGTGTCATTTGAAGTTCATACATATTCTCACCTAGCTGCTCGTGAATAACTTAAATTTTTAACGTCATTTTGTGTTAAATAACAAGTACGGGATGTTACTTCCAAGAGTAAATCATGAATACTACGTGCATTACCTATCCGACGCAATAATGAGAGTGGTAAAGTTTCAGGTATGTCATTTATTGTAATTAATGTGAGATTACAAGCCTTAAGGACAGTCTTATCTGTGACAAGGTGTTCCCTGATATATGTAATACCATGGTATTACTTTACATCTTGGGTTATTGCGATACAGAGCAGTGTTCTCTAGTGGTGACTTGTTGGAACCATTTTCAATAGTCAAACGACTGTACCAAGGAGCGATTAGAGGACCTGCTAGACAGCTGCGTTATGCAGGTTGCATGCGAATCAGGCGAAATGCAATTCAGGTCGTTCGGATACTTTTGAGCACGTCTGTACATGCTTTATTTTGCACGTGCAAAGATTTTTCGGTGATTTTAAGCCACTAGTGAATAAAATCTTCAAAGAATAGACGACGAAACGATATGAAAATGTAATAACCAGCTTTCTTAAAATTATATCCAAATCCAGAGTTTAAAATGCAACATATTTCGACGAAACACAGTTTCTTTTGTGGCGGCGTTCGTAGCGACAAACCATTCGCTGTAGAAACGGCTTACGAGTCACCGCCGCACTTTTAATAGCGGGCTGACCGGTCCGCTGGAACAGTGAACAGAAAGATGAAAACCCAAACACTCTGATTAAATAAAAGGCGGTACTTATCTTTATTAACGAAGATACAGAAACACAGTAGTGAACTCCGTGTCTACAGAAATCTGTCTAGTTCTGTAAGTAGGCTGTTTATGTTTTCTCTATGTAAGTAGGCTGTTTATGTTTTCTCTATGTAAGTAGGCTGTTTAGGTTTTTTTATTGGTAACGCCACCTCTGTATGAAAATCACTGGCTGTGCTGTGGGCAGTCTGTGTCTGCTTTGCATTGTTGTAATACTCGCCATTGTAGTGTTAGGCAGCTGGCTGTGAACAGCGCGTAGCGTTGCGCAGTTGGAGGTGAGCCGCCAGCAGTGGTGGATGTGGGGAGAGAGATGGCGGAGATATGAAATTTGTCATGAATTGCTATATTTATATATGATGATATCAAGGTAAATACATTGTTTGTTCTCTATTAATATCTTTCATTTGCTAACTATCCCTATCAGTAGTTAGTGCCTTCCATAGTTTGAATCTTTTATTTAGCTGGCAGTAGTGGCGCTCGCTGTATTGCAGTAGCTTGAGCAGCGAAGATTTTTGTGAGGTAAGTGATTTGTGAAAGGTATAGTTTAATGTTAGTCAGGGCCATTCTTTTGTAGGGAATTTTGAAAGTCAGATTGCGTTGCGCTAACAAAATATTGTGTGTCAGTTTAAGCACAGTCATGTAGAATTGTTCAAAAGGGGAAGTTTCATATGTCGACCCTTAGCCGAGGATACCTCACTGGAATCTTCTGATTTTTTCTTGTAATTTGTGTAATTAGTGTAGATTTTGTTTATTGCTAGCGCGTAATTGTAGAGAAAATCTCCTTTGTAGTTGCAGTCTTTCATTGTTGTACAGTAAAACAGTTGTGGCACGCATGTAGATTTGCACCAAGTATTTCGCAGCTGCAATTAACTAGATATTATTTTCAGTGTTATGTTAATGTGTTCTCTTATTTTTGCTCTTCAAATTGTGCTCTTCTGTGTTGTCGTGTGAAATATTGTGACAATAATGGCGTGTGAAAAACGTAATACTAGGCTCCAAAGTAAACTGAGAAATGATAGTGAAAATGAAAGCAGTGTGTTAGTGCCACCGAGTAATGAATTAACTGATGTTCAAAGTAGTAATTTGGTAATTGTGCATAGGGAAATGGAGCGGGCTGCAAACAATGGTGTAGACAGTGAAACAGGTAGTGAACAGGGAAGCATTATCGATCGATCGGCCGGCAACAGCTCGCCTCAGGAATCCGAAATGACAAGACACAATTTCGCAAATACTGTAGATTCAGGTTTTGGGTCATCACCGTTTTCTCAAATAAGTCAAGACGCATTTTCTGCTTGTCAAAATGTGAATGTTGCCTGTGCAAATGCACTGCCGAAAAGCGTAGAGAAACAGATTCCAGACACTAATACATTATTATTGCAATTAATGCAACAAATGGGACAAAAGCTTGAAAAGTTAGACACAATGGAACAACACCAGAGACAAACACAGCAACAGTTAGACACAATGGAACAACACCAGAGACAAACACAGCAACAGTTAGACGCAATGGGACAAAATCTTCAAAAGTTAGACACCACACTTGAATAAACACGTGAAGATTTAACTAGTGAGTTACATAACATTGAATCGAAATGTCAAAAAGTCTGTAATGACGTAAAAATTCAAATTTGTGAGCATTTTCAACCTATTTTTTCGCGGCATGAAAAGGCATTACAGAATCACGAAGCAGCCATAAAAGAACTGCAAATTATTGTTCATGAAAATCATGAGACCTTGCAAGCTAAATTTGACTCAGTTGCATCTACCGATTCGGTTACGCAACTTGCAAAAACTCAGGAAAACTTAAAGAACACAGTAGATTCGATTTCAACACAAATGGACACTCTGAAACTTGGTTCAGAAAAACACATTGAGGAAATGTGTTCACTATCGGAGAAAGTAGCCGAACTTTCGGATCAGTTCACTAACTTATCTACGAAGGTAGATGATAATCTGAACGACACAAAACCGGTAGTCTTTAATGACACAGAAGAGTGCGAACAAATTAGGAAATTCAAACAAAATCAGAATCAAATTAATACGCAACACCAAAGAGAAATCCGGGAAGTACAAGATCAGCTGACTCAGGTAATACAAGAATTACGTATTTCAGAGGCCACTCGCGCTCCAATACGGTCTTAGATTCGAGACAAATCAATACTATCATTATTCCTGAAACAGACAGGCCGCAAACGTTGGAAGAACTTCTTCAAAATTTTAATGGTGTAAAAGTGTTGTCTTCCATTCATCTCAGATCCAGCTTTTATCAGATCGAACTTCATCCAGAATGTAGAAAATACACAGCTTTCCTTTGTTTCGGCGTTTGTTATCAGTTTCGGAAACTTCCCTTTGGTTTGAACATTTCTTCAGCAGCATTCATTCGCGGGCTAAATTCCATATTACCTGAGTTCTTAAAACGTCACATCACCTTATATGTGGACGATATTCTAATAGCAGAAGCTTCATGGGAACTACATAATCGCATCCTCAACAGTTTGTTACGTATTTTTGCAGAATCTGGAATTACAGTTAACTTGGAAAAGTCTGAATTCGGTAGGACAAAGGTGAAGTTTTTGGGACATATTATTTCTTCTAAAGGCATTCAGCCGGATCCTGAAAAGTTAGAAGCAATCAGAGCCATTCCAGTTCCATCCACAAAAAGACAAGTCCGCAGTTTTCTAGGTCTCGTAAATTTTTACCGTCGTTTTCTGAATATGCAAATTCTTGTTACACCAAAACTTTGTTCTCTCACTGGAAAAAATACTATTTGGAACTGGGACGAACAAGCACAGTTGGAATTCAATTCTTTGAAAGAATCGCTACTTAACGCGCCAATACTAGCTCATCCAGATCTGTCACAAGATTTCTGCCTTAGCACGGATTCTTCTAAAGTCGGTCTTGGTGCCCATTTATTTCAAGAAGCCACAGAAAATGACACTACTGTTCAGAAAACCATTGCTTTTGCTAGCAGAGTGCTAACCAAATCTGAAAAAAATTATTCCGTTACTGAATTAGAAGCTTTAGCTATCGTTTGGGCATTTAACAAATTCCGTTTCTTTCTTTCTGGTAAGCACGTAAAAGTATACAGTGATCATCGTGCATTACAATTTCTTATGTCTTCAAAATTAAATCATGACAGGTTAAAACGTTGGGCATTGTTTCTGCAAGAATTCCGCTTCACAATAGTCTGCATTCCCGGCAAGGAGAACATTGTTGCGGACGCACTGTCACGCGCACCGGCTGGGCTTGAGAAAAGTAACACAGAAGGCAACATTGAGAAAAATTTCAGTATTCTTTACATTCAGAAAGTCGCCTTTGAAAACTTCATCACCACATCTTTAAAGGACATTGCTCATGAACAAGATAAAGATCCGATTTGGAAAGACATCAAGAGCAAATGGCATGAAAAGACACACACACAGATTCGGCATTATTACCTGGTTAGAAACAACATACTCTTCAAACGCTGCACTGTTGATGACAAGCTATGGGTACTTTGCATTCCAGACGATTTTGTTAATAAGCTCATTTGGTACATTCATTTCAGCTACGCACATTTTGGCCCACGAAAATGTTATCATATTCTTCGAACGACTTGTTATTTTAACAATATGGAAAAGAGAATTCGAAGAGTCTTGTCTATTTGTAAACTTTGTCAAAAGGCGAAACCATCTACTGTCTCACATCGTGCTCCGTTGTTTCCTATCATTCCTTCTAAATTAAAAGAATTTGCTGCTGTTGATCTCTTGGGACCGCTTGTCAGAACATCTAATGGATTTTCGTACGTTCTAGTCGCTGTTGAACTTACTTCAAAATTTGTTTCTTTCACTCCGTTACGTAAAGCCACTGGACGATCTGTATCCAACGCCTTTGTTAAAAATTTCTTACGTGAAGTTGGACACGTTAGTAAAGTCATTTCAGATAACGGACCGCAATTCAGATCTGCTGTTTGGTCACGCATGCTTCGCAACCATAAAATCAAACCCGTTTTTGTTTCATTGTACTCACCACATTGCAACCCGTCTGAACGGATTATGAAAGAAATCAATAAGCTTTGCAGACTTTATTGTCACAGAAAGCATCAGCATTGGGACAGATATTTACACTTATTTCAAAATGTGCTGAATGAAATGCCTCATGATTCCACTGCTTTACCACCTACTCTTGTACTAAAGAATGAAGAACCACCGAACAGAATCAGAGAGCTTGTACCTTTCCCAAATACACGTAAACTTCGACACAAAGACATAATTGATTTGGCTCTTAAAAATATAAAATCTGCAGCAGACAAAAGGAGAAAACTACACGGTAAAGCAAATGCAAAGAAGTTGTATATTGGTCAGAAAGTTCTCATTAAAGCTCATTCATTGTCACATAAGAAGAAACACTTGAGTCACAAATTCTTTCTAGTTTACAATGGACCTTACAGAAGCCGACGTATACCACATGATAATTGCGTTGAAGTTGAAACTCTGCGTACTAGGAAGAGTAAAGGTTTACACCACATTTCACATGTAAAACCGTTTATTGAAAGATAATCTGCTTTTTAACTTAGTCTTTGCCATAAAATTTGTCGCTTCACATTACTAATATGCATTGTCAGACTTAGAACCTGTTAACATACAACAATGTTTGAAGTTAAATATCCAATCAAGAACCAAGAGAACTTACTTAAACAGAAATGACGAATGCATTGTTATAGTGAACAGACGTCACAGTGTTATTGTGTGTGTACATTCTTGCTTGTTAGTTGCACGATTATGGAACGACTATAAGGCTTACATACTTAGAACATTTACCAGTACTGCTAATGAGATTTTAATGCAACATTTTGGTTTAGTTGAAAATATATTCTGGATTTAAAGTACTTTCTGTGAGATACCAGATGACACAGTGGTTAGTTTATGTGACAGCTACACGATTTTATCACGCCGCTACTAATGAGTGACAATTTACAATGTTGCTTTTGCAGTGTTTCTGTTTTATATCTGCACAGTTTTTCTGTTTTATTCTGGAAAGTAAAACATGTTTTAGTAGTAACTTTTGTGGTATAGCTACAATGAGACTGCCTTTTCCGTAGCACAACAATACATTACAGCACAGTACTTTCCTCATCACAGCAATAAGCGTAATAAGTAAGATATCTATACATAAAGCATTTCACTTTTGTTTATTATGAGGTAAGTACATTGACTTCTGCAGAACTTAGCTTTCGGAGGACGATAACTACGACACTTCCACACAGATTATGTTGCAACAAGACGCACATTTAGCGCTACAGCACACGTATTTGAGTGATTAATTTTGTACTTAAACCATTTATTTTTCAAGATTTTTGAATTACAAAGAAAGTTTTCCATGATACATTTCATTCCATTGCTGTAATCTGTAACACCTGAGGGTATAATTACATTAATCCTCAGGGGGGTACACGCCTACTTTGTGTACCATGTGTTTGGCAAGCACAAGGAGCCCTAGCTAATATGGTATTTGCTTATACAACTTTACACATCGGTACCATATTTCTCTAACATGTAAATTACACAGCTATCTGATCATTTAACTGAGAGAGACAAACATTTATTTTACTATATCAATGACAGATGTTTACGTAATTACACCGTTGGATAACTTCACACTTACGAAATTGTATTTTGTCTGTACTGTGTGAACTCTTCATATTTTTTCGGAATTATTGTGATACTATGAGAGCTTTGAATGATGTATTTGGTAAGGGAGCATGATTTTAAAGTACGTTTGAGGTAGATGGCACTATTGAAATGAGCAGAGAATTTTTTTTAGGTTTTGAAATTATTGCAGAAAGCTACGACGATTTTGAGATTTGACTGAGGTGTTATGATGTTACTATTACGACGACGATGTGTACTATGCTGTTGAGATATGTTTATGATCAATAAGATGAGGCTACCGTATATGAGGAATAAGAAGTATGTTGGAAACCAAGAATCATGCTTTAAGAGTTATGAAAGTGCGTAAATGCGTGACTGTATCACAATGCTGACGAATATTTTATTTGGACACTTATATTTATAGAATTTTCTTTCTACAGATTTGCAACGCTAATTCTTGACCTGTGAAATATTTTTATGTGAGACTGTCACTGTAGCGGAAACTGGTGTCGTAAATATTTCCGTAAGAAAGTGGGCATGCAGCTGTGTCAAACACCTGGAGAACAAGCCATTAGGGTGTGCCTTTCCGGAAGCACAGGTAGAAAAGAAACGAAAAAAGGCAGGCCTTTATCCTCGCCATTGACATTCCTTTAGAGAAAATATTGCAAATGCGACACCCTCATTACTTCCATTAACCTTGCTATTGACATTCCTTTGTAGAAAGCATCGCAAATATTACACGCTCATTACCTGAAAACATATGATTACTCATACTTTGTGCTAATTACTGCAATACTTATGAATTGATGGGAAATATTCGTACATCTGCACACCTGATTATGACAAGTGTCTTTCTATGAGAGTTGAGAGCTACTGACTTACGAAATGCCACATGACTATTGAATGATATTTTTATGCTTTGCTTTTCATAGTTGCTTATTTCACTTGATATCTGTTTTCCAGCTGTGTTACAGCATTAGTTTTATAAAATAAACTTTGATGCATTTGCTAATGTGAACACTTTCTGTCAACAGATCTATTAAATAATAATTTTGTGATCCACATTCTTCAAAAAAGGAGCACTTGGAAAGGAAAGAACAATAAGAAGGGACTAGTAACAGTAACACGTAATTTTCTTTTCAAGTACATGGTAATATTTCTTTTACAATAAGTTGTTGTGGTGCACCACTATAATTACATAGACATTAAGATATGATTATACATTTCCCTTATCTGCATTGTTGTTTTTACTGTAATATTTTTTCTGCTTGAGCTATGTCATGTTTAGGTATAAGTTGCTGCTGTTTGCCAGGCATAGTGTTATTGAATTTGACTTTTGCTAATTTATGCTGCTAGCTTTGCCAATTTGCATTTTTTTGCATTGCTGTTTGTGTTGATTTGTTATGTGATGCTGCATTGCCTCGTCCCTTAGTTTAGCATCTGAGCTCAGTAGATTTAAGTTAGCTTAAGAGGGGTAGACTATATAAGAAACTGACTATGGAGAGTAGGTAAAGAATGCGTTGCGAAGTTATATGAAACAGACTTGGGCCAAAATGAGTATTGTGCACTGAGAAATAATTATATTGAAAAAAATATGAATAGAATACAGAAAGCAGGTATAGATAGGACTTTTTGGGAATAATGATGAACAAAGGGAGATCTCCATGCAAAATACTGCAGTAAAACAAACCCTGTCCTTTCCCTTTTGTGTTATCCCACTATGTGTTTGTGTACCCTTGTGTATTTGTTTTCTTCCTGTCTCTGTGTAGTTTCATAGAATTTTTTTCTTCTTTTAATATTAAGCTACATTCACTATGATGAGGAATACTGTTATCCTCGAATATAATTGGAATTAATAATATGTTATTTACTTTGTAAAGATGTTAGACATTATTAATTCCGTTCTGTTTAATGCTCATGTGTGAAGTTGATGTTTCAAAAGTTATTGTGATCTTTTATGTATGTACTCATGTCATAATTCCACTGATGTATATGTTACTTCGATTCTTTTGTAAAGCCTGTACTACAAATGTTATCTGTATTATTATGTTCTTTAATGATGTATTTTGTACCTTTGTAATTGTATTCTTATGTTATAAAATTGTAATTGTCACCAGTTCATGATATTATTAACTTGTTAGTTACATTTCACTGCACACGTTTCTGTTGGTCATAGTACATGGACAATATGTGAGAAGTAGGGACTGATAGTGTTTGCACGTGTGTTAATGATTCAGCAAGGGACTGGATAACAGCATTGCTGGATCTAAGGACAATTCCAGAAACTTTGTGAGTGCACAAGTGGTGGTTTATGGACTTGCTATATTATCCGCAAGACTCTTCAACGGTGATTGTGCACCTGCACAGTCACAACAGATGGCTGCTGGCTATCTCTCCAAGGACTACAGTGGGTCTGCATCTTTGATGACCCACCAGTACCATTATCTCTACAAGGACTACAGTGGGTCTGCATCTATGATGACCCACCATGCCATTATTTCTACAAGGACTGCAGTGGGTCTGCAACTCTGATGGCCCACTAATACCGTAATCTCTACCAGGACTGCAGTGGGTCTACTCTGTGATGAACTATCTACCAATGTTCTTCAAAACGTCGAATGACTCTGCTGTGGGTTTGCTCTGTTGTGGCCCATTACCTGTCAGCATGTCAAGAGTCAAGACTGCATGGAAATCCACTACTACCGTGTGCATTTTCTTCTACTGCTCAGACTTTGCGAAAAACACTACTATTTTACCGTGATGAATGATCAGGACTGTCTTTATGGACTGTGAGAAAATTTTAGCTTTTGACCAACATTGTATCAATAAGTGTGTGCATTTGATAAGTTTGTTATTGTAATTATGAAAAATTTTATCAAATCATTATTGGCCACTGCCCAAAAATATTTTGTAAAATTTTTTGTGGGGAGCATGGAGGCTATGTAAGTAGGCTGTTTATGTTTTCTCTATGTAAGTAGGCTGTTTATGTTTTCTCTATGTAAGTAGGCTGTTTAGGTTTTTTTATTGGTAACGCCACCTCTGTATGAAAATCACTGGCTGTGCTGTGGGCAGTCTGTGTCTGCTTTGCATTGTTGTAATACTCGCCATTGTAGTGTTAGGCAGCTGGCTGTGAACAGCGCGTAGCGTTGCGCAGTTGGAGGTGAGCCGCCAGCAGTGGTGGATGTGGGGAGAGAGATGGCGGAGATTTGAAATTTGTCATGAACTGCTATATTTATATATGATGATATCAAGGTAAATACATTGTTTGTTCTCTATTAATATCTTTCATTTGCTAACTATCCCTATCAGTAGTTAGTGCCTTCCATAGTTTGAATCTTTTATTTAGCTGGCAGTAGTGGCGCTCGCTGTATTGCAGTAGCTTGAGCAGCGAAGATTTTTGTGAGGTAAGTGATTTGTGAAAGGTATAGTTTAATGTTAGTCAGGGCCATTCTTTTGTAGGGAATTTTGAAAGTCAGATTGCGTTGCGCTAACAAAATATTGTGTGTCAGTTTAAGCACAGTCATGTAGAATTGTTCAAAAGGGGAAGTTTCAGTTCGAGTCGGAGCGGCTAGGTCAACGTCGGCTGACGACAAACAACAACTCTGCTGCGATGAACACACAACTGACTAGCAAGTACACAATTCGGTGGCGAGTATACAACTGAGCGGCGAATACAGAACTGTCCTAGCGCTCGCGACTCCAGCGCTTAAGAAACCAGAAGCCAGCGGTGGCGCGCGCAGACTTGCGGCGATTTCCTGTCTCGCTGGCGCTGCTTATGCGGACGGTGTCCGGACTTTGATGCTGCCAACCTTTTGGCAGCGGGCTCGGGTGGCATTACTGGCTAGGATATAATACTCCTCCCCCCCAAATCGCCGCACCGTCGTTGAATAATGACGTGGCGAGCGTCGACGGCGGGGGAGGGGTCTGGCCGCAGGCGTAGCAGAAGAGACCGGGGCGGAGACTGTTGTCGGTGGCAGTCCCCGGTCCGCACCCCAGCATTGGCTGCGCGGGGCCTCGGGAAACACCGACTGAAAACCGAGGTCAGGGTGCACGCCCGTGACCACGGGCGCAGCTTCTGGTACTGGACGCGACGGGGCGTCGGGACCCACGAAGAGAGGCAGCGTCTCCTGACGCTGCGTCGACGGCTGCTGAGTGGGCGCCGGACAAGGCGCTGCGGTGTCAGACTCCTTGGGGGTGCCCAAGGAAAGCGGCTGCAGGACAGGCTGCACAGCCACCGCTTGGGAAGGCGGCCCGGCTGAGGGGTCGACGTCCATCAGCTCCGAAGGCGGTGGCGACTGAAGAGGGACCGCAGGTGCCGGAGCGACCACCTGGGGCGCTCCCGGATGAAGCTGCGCGGGAGGCATCAACGGGACGGGCTGTCGGCGTGGTAGCGGCGACGACTGCTGCTGCTGCCCTGGGGGCGGCAGCGAAGTCGGAAGGCGCGGCTTGAACCCGCCGCGGACCAAATCTGTGGACAAAGAACGAGCGGCAGAATCCGGGCGGCCAGCGCGGCGCAACTGGTTCTGATGCCTCCTGTGCACCCCAGTAGCACCTTGAACAGTATAAAAACCGCGACCCTGGACACTTATCACGGTACCACGTTCCCAACGACGGCGACCGTGATAAACTCTGAAAAAAGCGGCGTCGTTGCGCTGAAAACGCGTGCGATGCTCAGAAGCGGCGGGTCGATCCGGGGGGTGCAACAACCGTAGTAGGGTGCGATGACGACGGCCGTGGAGAAGCTCCGCAGGCGAAGGGCCGTCGCGTGGCGTGGTCCGGTACGACGACAGGAACGTGTGAGGGCCTGCTGACGAGAGTGCGTAGCACGAAGGCGGTCCATATGATCCTTGAATGTGCGTACAAAACGTTCCGCTGCACCATTCGATTGAGGGTGGAACGGCGGAGTAAGAACATGGCGAATGCCATTGGCAGAACAAAAACTTTCAAATTCAGCAGAGGTAAATTGTGGACCATTGTCAGACACTAAAACTTCTGGAAGACCCTCAATACAAAAAATTGAAGTCAACGCCTGTATAGTTTGTGCAGACGTTGTAGACTGCATGGGCACAACAAACGGAAAATTACTAAATGCATCTATCACGATGAGCCAACGAGAATGCCAATATGGACCAGCGAAATCAATATGTACTCGCTGCCAGGGACCGGCAGGGCGTGCCCACTCAAAATAGCGTTGAGGCGGAGCAGCTTGGTGTTCGGCACACGTCGAACAATCTGTAGACATCAGCGTAATCTGCTTATCAATGCCGATCCATGTACAATGACGGCGGGCAAGCTGCTTGGTGCGGACCACTCCCCAATGACATTGATGCAACAAGTCGAGGACCTTGGATTGGAGCACTTGGGGAACCACTACACGAAGCTGGTCATTCTCGGTGCGTAACAGCAAAACTCCGTGCGAAACAGACAACAGATGACGTTGCGGATAATAGCGACGAACCACAGGATCCGATATGTCCTTTGCCTTGGACGGCCAACCACGTTGAACAAAACGTAATAGTAAACTCAGATGAGGATCCGTAGCTGTCTCACGTGCCACCTGACGATAATCAATCGGAAAATCCCGGAGGGATTGATGCAAGAGTCGTCAGAGGAAACGAAGACATCATCCGCAGCAATCGGCAATCTAGAAAGCGCGTCAGCGTTTGCATGCTGAGCTGTAGGGCGATACAGTATCTCATACTGGTATTGTAATAACAAAAGAGCCCAACGTTGTAGTCTCTGAGCTGTCCGCTGAGGAACTGGTTTAGACGGATGAAACAGTGACGTCAGGGGCTTGTGAACTGTTACTAAATAGAATGGTCTACCATAGAGGTAGTGATGGAATTTTGTGACACCGAACACAATAGCCAACGCTTCCTTGTCCAATTGGCTATAATTACACTGAGCTTTGTTTAGCAATTTAGATGCGAACGCAATAGGACGTTCGGTGTTACCGACTCGGTGAGACAACACAGCACCGAGGCCGAAAGAAGAGGCATCACAAGCTAACACCAGAGGCTTGTTAGGGTCGTAATGGACCAGACAACGATCATTCAATAAAGCCTCTTCAAGCTGCTGAAAGGCTGATTGGCAATCAGCTGACCACACAAACGGAACATTCTTACGGTGGAGACGATGCATCGGTGCAGCAATCTGTGATGCATTAGGTATAAACCTAATATAATATGTCAATTTGCCAAGAACTGCTTGCAATTCATGCAGATTGCGAGGGGCGGGCAAATCACGAATAGCTGCTAAATGTGACTGGGAGGGATGAATGCCTTGAGCATTAAGAACATGTCCCAGATACTCCATCTCCGTAAGGAAAAATGAACATTTATCGATGTTGCAACGTAGGCCTGCCTGAGACAACACTGTAAACAAACACTCCAAATTACGGAAATGTTCAGCAGGCGTCCGACCGGACACAACAATATCGTCTAAATAGTTGCAACACGATGGCACATTAGCCAGAAGTTGTGACAAAAAACGCTGAAAAACAGCTGGAGCTGACGCACAACCAAAAGGCAAACGCAGAAAACGGAACAACCCCAACGACGTGTTTATGACAAAATACTGTTGTGATTCCTCGTCGAGGGGCAATTGCAAATATGCTTCACGGAGATCAATTTTGGAAAAGAAACGAGCTTCCCCTAACTTATCCATCAGCTCGTCCGGTCTAGGCAAAGGAAAAGAATCAATGACAGTCTGAGGATTAACTGTCGACTTAAAATCAGCACACAAACGTAACTTGCCAGACGGTTTCTTTATAATAACTAAGGGAGAAGCCCACTGGCTCGCTGAAACGGGTTGAATAACACCGTTGTTTTGCCAACGACGAAGTTCATCTGCTACAGGTGCCCGGAGGGCGTGAGGCACTGGACGAGCACGAAAAAATCGAGGCTGAGCATTATCTTTTAACGTAATATGAGCGGCAAAGTTCGCAGCACAACCTAGTTCGTCTTTAAATATGTCACTGTATTGTTTACACAAATCGGTTATGCTGTCTTGAGGAACAACAACAGAATTAATTTGCAACACATTGTCTTGGATAGACAGGCCAAACAAGTCAAAACAGTCTAATCCGAAAATGTTTACACTGTCTGTAGCGCGGAGCACTGTGAATGAAACTGTTTTTGTATTGCCACGGAATGTGGCTGGCACGCTACATACACCTAACACAGGAATTTGTTCTCCACTATAAGTAGCCAAAGAATGTTTTGCCGCTGAAAGTTTAGGGCGGCCGATAGCCGCATACGTAGCAATATTTATGAGAGTCACAGACGCACCAGTGTCTAATTGAAAATTGAAGGTCTTATCCTGGATGCGTAGCTTCACAAATAGTTTATTACACTGTCTCTGGATCGGTGCAGTGGAGGCGGAAGACACAAAATCAGCGCGTTTAGCGCATGTTCGCTGCTTACGACAACTCGTGGGTTGGGCGGGTGGAACAACAACTCCCGCTTCACTTGCAGTCGGTACATTACTTTTTACGGCGTTTGAATTACGCTTGGGTCGCATAGCAGAGGGCTGGGTGGGTGGCTTATTGCGAACAAGTTTATTACCCACACGAACCGTGGAAGAGTCTTTAAACGCGACCTTCTGGGCGGGCTGGCTTTGAAGAACATGAATATCCATGGGCTGGGCAGCACTAGAATTGTTCTTGCGTTTACGCAAACAAACAGTCTGGATGTGTCCTTTCCTTTGACAAAAGTGACAAACCGCGTTTTTTAACGGGCAACGTTCACGAGGATGAGCAAGAACACACTTAGGGCAAGACTTAACTCTATCATTTTGCACACGCGGCTGACGAATGTGTTTAACATGACGCGGCCGGCTAGTGTTTACAGTCTGACTCTGCCGGTGGGGCCGCGGGCGTGACATAACTTGCTTAGCACAGGCAATTTGAGAAATACATGGCTGATCTAACTCACACTCAGCATAGTCAAAAGTATCTTGGGCTTCAATGATGTTCATCACAGTCTCTAATGACGGGTCAGGCAACTTTAAGATAGCAGCACGAATACGAGAATCTGCAATGTTTTGAGTAATAGCGTCTCGTAACATGACATCACTGTAGGAAGCTCCACACACACAATTAAATCGGCACTGACGGGTGAGGCCCCGTAAATCTGTTAACCACTGTTTATTAGATTGATGTGGCAGTTTCTTTAATCTGAAGAACTTGAATCTGGCTGCTGCCACATGAACTCGCGACTCGAAATACTCAGCAAGCTTGTTAACAACAACGTCATAGTCTAAAGTTTCTGGCTTGGATTCCGGGAACAACTTACAAAGTAGTCGATAGACTTCCACGCCTGCAGTGTAAATTAAATAAAGCTGCCGCTCAGTACCCGTGATTTTGTTGACTGTCATGTGCGCCTGCAACTGCGCGAAATATTCTCGCCATTCTTCTCTTGATGCATCAAAAGCACGGAAAGGTGGTGCTGCCTGTGCTTGTTCCTTTTGTGTTGGAGGATTAGCCGCTTGTTTGGCGATTGCTTCCACCAGACTTTGTATTTGCTGACTCTGTAACAAGATCAACTGTTGTAATTCGGCAGACATAGTGAACACAAATTAATCCAGCCCCCAAATTTTTTCGCTATAATTAGTATAACCAGAAACAAGTTGAACCAGCCCTGCACACGAGTTCGGAAGCCCTCGTCGCCAGTTTTGTGGCGACGTTCGTAGCGACAAACCATTCGCTGTAGAAACGGCTTACGAGTCACCGCCGCACTTTTAATAGCGGGCCGACCGGTCCGCTGGAACAGTGAACAGAAAGATGAAAACCCAAACACTCTGATTAAATAAAAGGCGGTACTTATCTTTATTAACGAAGATACAGAAACACAGTAGTGAACTCCGTGTCTACAGAAATCTGTCTAGTTCGAGTCGGAGCGGCTAGGTCAACGTCGGCTGACGACAAACAACAACTCTGCTGCGATGAACACACAACTGACTAGCAAGTACACAATTCGGTGGCGAGTATACAACTGAGCGGCGAATACAGAACTGTCCTAGCGCTCGCGACTCCAGCGCTTAAGAAACCAGAAGCCAGCGGTGGCGCGCGCAGACTTGCGGCGATTTCCTGTCTCGCTGGCGCTGCTTATGCGGACGGCGTCCGGACTTTGATGCTGCCAACCTTTTGGCAGCGGGCTCGGGTGGCATTACTGGCTAGGATATAACAGTTTCATTTGCAAAAGCCTGACTTTTTGCACGTAAAACCTGGACGATAATAGATTTTTGTAAACGCTGCTTATAAATGCCGTAAGAATGTACGAGTATTTTTTATCATCATCTTTATGACTTTAAATCGTTTCAGCATGTGCGATTCGCGTAAAACCGGGTTTTACGTGCATTTTATGTACAACTTCAGACTGCAATATGATGGCAACGAACGAAGGTTTTACAAAACAACAGCACGGTCATGAATTACATACATTTTTTTACCTTGTTACAAAATCTGAAGTATTTCGCAGCAGTCTGACACATAGAAGTGGCGCACGTAAAAACAAAACAAAAATCTTTTTTTTTGCACTAAAACCCGAAAGAAGCTAGATTTTTGAAAGCACTCTTACCGTAACAATGGATTTCTTATTTACCTGATTGACTTTAAACCGTTTCCGCGCATTCGGTCCATGTAAGAACGAATTTTACTTGCTATCCTTAGCTCGACTTTAAATCATTGTGTGTCGACAGTGGATAAAGAATAGTGGACAAATAGTCGTTTTGACTTTATCCATATATCTGCCTTCCTGCTAAGTTTGAAGTATGGAAGTGGTGTGCTTCAAACACCTCCCAGGAAAACTCGTCTTTTGCATTTAAAATCCAGACTTGTCTTAGACCAAGCTTTGATACACCAGTCGACCAAATATGAACCATCAGTCTTGCTCCAGTCCATAGTTGCTTAAGAGTGTTTTTGCACGTAAAAGCCGGATGATGTTGACTGTTTTTGAACTTAAAGGCTGAACAGTGCACTTACTGAGCTTTAATTTCAGCCCAATTAAAATCTGTTGCAAAGGAATTAATCGATTCGTACCATTTGTCTGCGCGGCATCTGCGGTTCATCGTTCAAAGCTTGTCTGATATACTGTACCATAGCAGCATTCAGAATGGCTATGCAAGTGGCCGCTGGTCCGGGCTTACCCTCCCACCCCCCTTCTTCCATCTTCAAGTCGCGATTCTGTGCGCGGTCTTATCATGCCCTTTTCTTTTTCTGTTTTACAATGTACATCCTATAAATCAAATTTGGTTTTTCTGTGAATCTGTAGTTCGTCGGTCTGTTGCCCACCCTCGCTGACAGTCGATTCAGCAGCTGCGTTGATCGTTTTGTTTGCCTCTAAACATGCTAAAGCATCTTGAAAGTGTTAAGTACTTGAATATACGGCCGAGCAACATTGATAAGACTAATGTTAAAATGTTTAGCTGGCAATAATCTCTTTTTGATTTGTATTATGATGATAGTTTGGAGGGAAGTACGAATGTTTCTTTGTTCACCACCATCTCATGACCGCCAAATTTTTAAGGATACCCAGAACTTGAGATTTTGTTTGAAAGCCTAAATGGGAAACAGAAGGAACAAACAACGATGCTTTCTTATTACCTGTTGACAGTTCAGGTAATGATTCAGGTATAAATTGATTTAACGTGGCATGCAACACTATGTTTGTTGTGCCTTTCGTAACAAGGTAAATATTAAAAAATTAGAAAATAATGTATCAACAAAACACACCCATCGCTCGTCGGCGAATACGACGTTCGTACACTGCCGTACTCCTCTTTAATGTTAACACAGATCGCGTGAAAATACGAGAGTTTTGGAAGTGTTTAATATTCGTAACAATTACCTTTCAGAATAACAAACGAAAAGAGTAAAATTACTCGTGAACTGACGCAACACAAACATCTGAAGAACTTTAGTTTTAAATGTGTTGGTTTCCTTAGTATTTTTGAAACTCGCCTTATATCAACTTTTTTTTCGGAAGAGCTTGAAGTGTTACTTCAAATAACTATTTACTTCTATGTCACAAACACACACCACAACGAACAAATGTTAGAGAGCAAGCATGAGTTACGATGCCGACAGCGGCAAAGATAATCCTTTTACACTATCAAGAGAATACTATACACTTGTTGTGGTGCATCATCTGATTGATGTCGTCACATGGCGAAGATAATCCTTTTATACTTCAAAGAGAACACTATTCACTTGTTGTGGTGCATCGTCCGATTGATGTCGCCACATCAGCCCCCACCCCACCACTTTTTTTTTAAACCATGCGCTCCCGGTATGTGAGGGAACTTGCACTTTGCTTGACGGCTAGTCCTCATGCGAACAGTGGGTGCAGGCTTAGGTTGCTCCTTTCTGTTGGCTGAAGCGTCGGGTTCGTTGTCTGCTGTTGCCTGTACAGTGAAATTGTCGTCGGTTGTTAGTTTTCTCCCCAGAAGGTGATGTCCAGGGATAAGTAAGAACGCTAACCTGATGGTTTGAGCCTCTCGATGGAAACAGTTTCTTGTTTTTCGTCTTTATGGATTTTAACTGTGTGGCTTCCCTCTCTATCACTTTGTAAGGACAACCATATGGCGAAATAAGTGGGGAACGAACTTCATCATCCCAAAGTCACAACTTGATAATCCCGAAGCCACACGTGAGACGTTGTTTCTAAGTTTTTCTGCGCGAATACCTTCCGTTTGTCATGCCTTGTGGGGTTGGTTGGTTGCATTTTCCTCATTCGACTACTGAGCTGTTGTGAAAACTGAGTACAGTAAAGAAATGGTTCAAATGGCTCTGAGCACTATGGGACTTGACATCTGAGGTCATCAGTCCCCTAGAATTTAGAACTACTTAAACCTAGTTAACCTAAGAACATCACACACATCCATGCCCGAGGCAGGATTCTAACCTGCGACCGTAGCGGTTGCGCGGTTCCAAACTGAAGCGCCTATAACCGCTCGGCCACACCGGCCGGATGAGTACAGTACTATGGCTCCATTTGCTGTGTGGAGTCTGGCAAGATTATATCTCCTGGAACCCACAATTGTTCGCCATAAACTAATTGTACTGGAGAGCATCGAATATCCTCCTTTACTGCTGTGCGTAAACCCAATAAGACGAGATAGAGTGCTTCTGCCCACTCTGTCGCGCTATACATAAGCGACGTCTTGAGTCTGCGATGGAGATGCCATTACTGGCAGGATGGAAGCTCATCGTGCGCAGATGGTTGCAGCCACATAATAACATAAGCTCGCTGAATAGTTGGCTCTCGAATTGCCTTCACTGATCTTTGGTAATGTCATGTAGTAGAACGAACGTGGAGAACCACGTGTGTACCAGTTCTTTCGCCACTAAACTTGCCGATATATCTTTAATTATTGCGACTTCCGACCTCCTTAGAATGCGAACGATGATCGTTAAAAAGTACCGTTGTCTGGTAGACCTCTGCAACGGACCGACGATGTCCACAAGAAGATGCAAAAACGTGCCTGCACGTGTCGGGAAGTGAGCAGACGATGCGAGCGTTATGTCTTCCAATCTCGTTTCGCTGACATGATGAACATGTGCGTGCACTCACCCGACAATCTCTTTGTATTCCGGACCATACCACTTTGGCTGCGACCATCTTAGCTGTAACTCGCACGTCTGGCTCTGTTAGATTGTGCGGCGCTTCGAAAACTTACTGGCGATGTGGTTCTGGAGTGTAGGACAGTTGTTCACTTATTGCCAAGTTACACCAAATTCCTTGTGATACCTTTGGAAATGGTACTTGTGTGAGTCGTAATCGCACGCATCTTTCCTGGAGAAGACTGCGTAGAAAAGGATCGACATGGTACTCTGTCGCTAACTCATCCCGATGATTAGATCGTAGACGGGTACAGCTGCTTGACAGACAATTTGCGACCGTTTTCTCGTTTCCTGCTATATGCCACATGTCTGCAGCCAAGTCAGTTATATAATCAATGTGTGTGTACTGATGTGGCGACTTATCTCCGCGCTTCATTGGAAAATAGCAACCAGTGGCTTGTGGTACGTGAAGACTGTAAAATGTCGACCTGCCAGGTACATTGCAAGCAGTTCACGATCGGCGGGACTCCATTGTTGTTGTTGTTATTGTTGTTTTTGTTACGTCAAATTCTTAGAGAAGAATGCAAGCGGCTGCCACTTCCCATCTGCCTTTTGTTACAACGTTGTACCTATCTCTGTCTGGCTTGCACCAACATAACGAATCAAGAATGCCAGATTTAGGATGTTTTAGAAGCACTGCCGTTGAAAGGTGTTCCTTGAGGTCCCAGAACATAGTTTCGGCCTCAGAAGTCAACAGAATCTTTTGGTTGTCTGTAGTGTTCATTCCAGTGAGCAACGTTATGAGTGGCTCCTAGGCTACCACTTTCCAGGCAGACGGCATCTACAATAATTTAACAAGGCCAAAAATCTGCAAAGGCCTTTGTACGCACTGGGAAGAGGCATTTGCTGTACCGCTTTGACCCCCTTACATAATGATGCTAATCCTACAGCTGAAAGTAAGTATCCCAGGAAACGAATTTCGCTCTTTCCCAAGACATACTTCGCTTCATTAATAATGATGCCATAATCTTGCAGCCAGCACAAAAGCTGCCGCTGATGGTCTGCATGCTGACCTACCAAAGCAGAGAATATTAAAATGTAATCTAAGTAACAAAACACAAATGGCAACTCTCATACCACTTTGTGCATGAACCTCTACCAAGTCTATGCAGTGTTTCTGAGACTGAATAGCATGAAATTCTATTCGAAAAGTCTGAAGTGCATGGTCATTGGCATTTTTTTAATATCCACCTGAACCATGGGAATTTGAGAATAGACTTTCGTACAATATGTCACAGTAAATATTGTTGTGCAACTAATGGTATTGTTGAAGCCCATCAAGGTAGGAATGGAGTACCGATCCGGAATTGTCCGTGCGTTAATTGTTCTGTAATCGCCACATATCCTCCAGGATTCAGAATAATGTGAACTGGTGATGCCCATGCACTGTTACATCTAGTTACAATACCTATTTTTAGCAGCTGTTCGAACTCTGCTTGCACTGCGAGCAGACATCTTCATGCAGCAGGCAACGGGCACCTCGCACTGAATGGATTCCGACTCGGAAGACATTACAGATATTTCTCGTGTTTGAACTGACACCAACCGACGGTTGACTAAATCCGGGATGAGTCAATGACTGCACAGAAAATCTGCACCTGTGATAGACTCAGATACATCTGCAGTTGTAAAAGTCCACGACGGGTGAAAATTTTGGTTTAGTAGCAATTCCAACATTCTCTCGCCATACGTCAAAATTCTCGAATTGTTGGCTGCTGTCAATACGTGTTGTGTTGTTACCTTCGTTGTGTCAGTAGACTCTTTTGGGAAAGACACTGATTTCTGACCCTGTGTTCACCGGAAATTTCTCATCCGAAGCATAATCTTGAACAAAAAAATCATTGGAAAATATTGCTTGAGATCCACGCTGCGTTTGTATTTACGCCTATGTTATACTGTTCCTGGCGCGTATAAGGTTGCTGACGAACGTTTGAGCCCTGTAACGCCCGTCTTTGGAGTCTGGATAACTGCAGGGTTGAGTGCATTGGTGAGGGAAGTTCCCATACGTTTGTGATCCCAGCACCATTCTGCCAGCTGTGACTATGTATCTGTTGCTGATGGGCAACTACTTGCGTATTAAGCTTGGCCACTTATGCTACCAGTTGCCACACAGTGTATCCTGTCGGCGTGCGTTGCAAGTGTGAATCCGTGTTTGTTGCGGAGATCGTAATATTCTCTTCTGTCCCTATGTCTGCCTCAGGCACCTCCTGTCGCCTTGCGTTGACTGTTGCACACGTAGAGGCCTGCCCTAAACTGTTTGCGACGATGTCTAACGTCTGAGGTAAGTCCTGTTACGGCGTATTTGTCTGAGCCGGTACGACGAAACGGATATTGGCCGGACGTTTTCGTGGTCATAGCATCCGTAAAGATTGTTCATGAAGAACATCTGGTCCCGCCAAAGTGCGAAGGATTTTGAGTGTCTGCGATAGGCTCTCGTCCCTCATATCATCTTCTGCAAAAAATTTGATTAGACGTAGCTCCGGTGATAAGGTACACCTCTAGATGAGTGCCCCCTGGTATCTCTATGTGAGTGCCTCCTTGAGCGTATGGTAGTTCTGTTGTCCCAAAGCGTCCTCTTTCTATTCCAGATTCAAGAGTGCGACCACTATATGGATTTTATCAGTGTTTGCGACCACTTCGCGTAGCTGGAAGATACATTCAGCCTGCGTGAACCAAAGCTCGTGACGACGGAAACTTAACGATCCCGCTTCGAACATTTGGTTCCCCTCCTCGACATTAGTCTTTATTATTTCTGTTGGTGGCAAATTAACCGCCGAAAATCCTGGGTCCGGTGAAAAACTCTATTCCATCTTATTTCTCGCCGCCGATATTTGGATCGGTGAATCTCCTTCTTCCGACGTGACAGAGCGAGGTGGCACAGTGGTTAGTACGCTAAACTCACATTCTGCAGGATGACAGTTCAAATCTGCGTTTGACCATCCCGACTTAGGTTTTCTGTGAATTTCCTACATCACTTCAGGGCATGGCCGATTCCCTTCCCCATCCTTCCCTACTTAGCCTATGTAGACGACTTCTGTGTACTCTCTAGGTCTGAAGAGGAGCTGGAGCAAATGACCAGAGCACTAAAGGAGACTGCCAGCAAATTTGGGCTAAACATAAACGAAGCCAAGACAGAGTACCTCGTTATGACGCGTGGTCAAAGCCAGACTGCTGGTCATCTACAATCACTGCAGGTGGGAGACCAGTCCTACAACAGAGTGCATGAATTTAAATACTTAGGGGCACTTTTCACTCAGAACTCGTCATGTGAATCAGAGATCAATGCCAGAATACAAGCAGAAAACCGATCTTACCACGGCCTAGCACAACTGCTTTGGTCCAGATATCTCTCCAGACAGTTCAATATTCGATTATACAGAACCCTGATCCAGCCTGTTGTTCCATATGACTGTGATACATGGAGATCCGGAAACAGGACTTCCATAAGATCCTCGTTTTTGAGAGAAAAGTGTTTCGGAAGATCTTCGATCCGGTTCTGGATGCAGACACAGGGGAATGAAGGATCAGACACAACGAAGAGCTTGTGGAACTATACCAGCAGCCCAACATAGCAGGAACTGTCAAAGCCAAACGAATGTAGTGGGCCGGCCATGTGGCCTCGGGCCGGCCGGAGTGGCCGTGCGGTTCTAGGCGCTACAGTCTGGAACCGCGAGACCGCTACGGTCGCAGGTTCGAATCCTGCCTCGGGCATGGATGTGTGTGATGTCCTTAGGTTAGTTAGGTTTAATTAGTTCTAAGTTCTAGGGGACTGATGACCTGAGAAGTTAAGTTCCATAGTGCTCAGAGCCATCTGAACTATGTGGCCTCGGAAGCTCCTGGATTTCACACCTACAGCAAAGAGATCTCCAGGAAGACCCAAGAAGCGTTGGAGTGATGACCTCCATGAAGATAGATGTGGACGGATGGCGTATAGCAACAATGGACAGAATACAATGGAGGAGGAAATTTGTAGCAGCGTGCGGTCAACTGGGCCTGATGACGTAGAAGAAGAAGAAGATCCTTCCCTAATCCGAGCTTGTGCTCCGTCTCTAATGACCTCGTTGTCGACAGTACGTTAAACAATAATCTCCTCCTCCTCGACCTCTTCCGATAATATGTGTGTCTCCGTTTCTTTCTTCTCGCGGCTACCACTTCGGGAACTCATAATACATGTATTTGTTGCGGAAGAATATGAAGGGTTGCTTCAAATAACTACCGGTACTTATTTCTATCGCACAAGCACACACTACAAAGAACAGGTGTCAGAGAGCAAACATGAGTTACTGTGCCGACAGCAGCAAAGATTATCCTCTTCCACCCCAAAGAGAACACTATCCATTTGTGCATCGTCTGACTGATGTCGCCATACTGAAATTCCTTGTATTTATGTCGAACAAATGTGATTTTACTATCATAAAGAGAAATTGTATGTACATAACTCGAAGTATCACTTTTAGTAATTAAAAAACCGTTACAGACACTACGGATAGGCACTATCTGACACCATGAAAACATGAAATGAATGAACAATTCACACGATTAGTTGCAACAATAGCCATTGTTCTTGTCTTAGTTTATTCAAAAATGTTACTTCCCCGCCCTACGTCCCATCTCCCTCGCACATGGCTACCATGTGACAAGTCGCAAATGTATTGCACTGCTATCGTTATGATACAACAAGCAGTCTAGTTGTTTGTCAGCGTCGAAGGTCGACGATGATGATCAGTGAGTGTTTCAGGAGACCAAACAGCTAAGGTCATTAATCTCCTATTCACCCCCCCCCCCCCCAGGACAGAAGCAATGTACCCAGTCTGCCTGCGTAAAGGGTAATTCTGCGTGTAAGTGTGAGAAAGTCGTACAAAACGTTTGCTTAGCTTGTACATGAGACGGAACACCGAACCAGCCCGATATTCACCTAGCTCAGTGATTCCCAATCTTCCTGAGGCCATAACCCCTGAGTGCAATTAGATTTCAGCTAGTACCCCGTCCCCCTAGCTATCATCAGCATTAACCTTGGTGCCATCAGATGTTAGCTAGTACCCACCCGCCCTTTCATCCTCTCGTCCCCTTCACCAACATGAGCGCCAAACTAAACACAGTGGGAAAGAATTTTCCTTGAACTTTTTTATTTTCGTAATAATATAAGATGAGCGACAGCTGTTTTATTATACCATGAACTAATTAGTCAGTGAGACAACAGTTACTGCTAATTTCTAACAGCTTTTTTCGTAGAACGGTGAAGTAATTATACGCACATCACGAGTGTTACCTACCACTCCTTCTGAGAAAAGAAAGTCAACTATCCACGTTTAGGGTAGATACTCCTCACAAATTTTGCTTCCTCTGCATCACTCCCCTCCCTAGCGACACTCGATTCGCCCACACCCTGCACCGCCATTTGAAATCAACCAAATTAAAATATGTACACTATACTTACTGTTTGGGAGTCGATTGCTGGACCTGTTACTTCTAAAATGGCAGAAATTGGATGATTTCAGGCTGCCAAAACTTTGTATCTGACCACTGCCACTCGTAATAATAATACTGTGTAGGCTCTACAGCAGTGTCCTGGCGGTCAGCATGTTTGTTGTTGCGAAGTGAGTAGTAAAGCGATTAGTGATCTGTTGCGGGAACTTCCTACAACTCACACTCATGAGATATTTAAGCATACGTCATAATACATACGTCTGAGTGTCATTGTCAGAGTGAGGAAGATACTAACTCATTTGTTTCACAAGCTGTAGCCTCCGCCATATTCTTTACTTGTTGATGCTAGTATTTGAAAAAAAGTAACTATTCGCAATTTATGTAATTAGTATTACCGTCCACATCACATTGTGTCACACGTTAATGCTAGTATTTGAAAAAAAATGTCATTATTGGTATTTTACTTAATTAATATTAAAATCTTGATAGCAATAATAATAATAATAGTGATATTTTTTTAAAAAATTAGTTTCGTGGCCGAAATACAATTGAACACTTTTGTTTTTACCTCTCATAAAATATCTGTTTACCTCTCAGGGATAATTACCCATAGGTGGGGAATCACTCACCTAATGAGATGTGGGAAACCGCCTAAAAACCGCATTCAGCTAGGCCGGACGGCACACCTGCTAGGGATGGCGGCTATAGCTGAAACAATCTGTTTTCGGTTTTTTTTTGTCGCTAGTTTAACCTGACACTCAAAACCACTGAAAATAACTGGTTTCTGATATAACCGACTTTCTACGTTTTATTCAATTTCGACTTTTTATTTCTATTATTACCTGTAAAAGACGTAGAAATTGAATAAAGATTGGAGAATTTTAGCTCTGTGTCAAAATCAAGATGTTAGATTAAATAGGAGCAAGCTGTTAAATGAAGTAAGCAAATAAAAGAAAACAGTCAATCCACTGTTCGCTGCTACTCTCGAAAAGCGGTAATTGTTGAATACCACAAAAACACCAGTATTCTCCAACTGCTTCTAATTTTTTGAAACTCTGCTCAAAAATCATGTTGTAACCGAGGATCAGACCACTATTTGTGTATTACGATTAGTCAATGCTGAAGGCTGAAAACTGAGGTTGAAGAATCGTATTTTTGTGCTAATTTGTCCATTTTCAAGGTCTACAAGAGGATAAAGCCACATTATATAGACACAGGAAGCAGATCAGGTACTTGCTATTTTTATCGTAAACTGTAAATGAACTGTTAAGTTTCAAGTTTCCTCGTTATAGATTCGATTGGATTAGATTTACTTTCATTCCAACTGATCCCTAATAAGGATGTCCTCCACGATGTTGAACATGTCAGAAAAACAATAATACACGTCAAATATTTACAACTAAAACAAATAAGCTAAGGTCTCTTCCACAGTTTTTTTTAATGAACGCTATATGAAAGGATCATTTTACAACACTCATTTACGAAGATCGCATTAAAGCACTGAATTTAAAATTTAGAAACATGTCTTTCTATTTATAAGGTAATAAATATATAATAGAACTACTACAATACTTATTTACAATGAACACATTACTGCACTGAAATGGTGCAGAAGTTTTTTTATCGCAAACTGTGAATGAACTGTTAAGTTTTAAACTTCCTCGTTATAGATTAGACTGGATTAGATTTACTTTCATTCCAATTGATCCGTAGTGAGGAGGTCCTCCAGGATGGAGAACATGTCAGAAAAACAATAATACATGACAAATATGTACAACTAAAACAAATAATCCATAGATATATATCACATCTGTACCATTTCAGTGCAGTAATGTGTTCATTAACTATTTCTACACCATTTACGAAATAACTCCAACATTGTTAGATTTATTGCATCAGTTGTAAGAACAATTAAATTTGAATTTACAGCTCGATATAGACTTCTTGCGAATATTTCTGGCTGCAATACTTAGAAGGAAAGGAAGGAAGAAAGGTTCTATCTTAACCTCGATGAAATAATTAGAGCGCACAAGCACCGATAAAAGAAGAAACGGATTCGAATACACTTTCTTCGGAATATACAATTGGAGAAATATTTTTGTTCTTATTTTACAACAAGGAAGTATTCTTTGTTGGACATCATCGATGTCATGAGATAGCTTCAGAGGCAAGAGAATGTCATAGTAATGTGTTGGAACAGAAGATTTATGTGAAAAAATGAGATTTAAGGAAAGGAATAATGAAGTTTTGCAAATCGAAACGTGTGCGATGTACTTTCTAATATTGGAGATCTTTGCAAGGTGCCGACCTTTTCCGGTGTGATATCCATGTTAAATCGCTACAAAGGCAAGATACTGCCGTCTACGCGGATACACTAAATCAGATTCCTTTCGAATTTTCTTCTCCACCGTCCAGAGCCGGAGAAAATACGACGATGGACGGTTCCTTTCCGGCCGTACACAATGGATTACGCGTGCACCTCACTTAACCGCAAGATAGGACTGGCCGGAGCAGCTTTTGTTTTTCCGTGGAGGCAGATGTTTGCCACGAAATTCGTTCACAGACAGGTTATTCTTTATGCACGAGATCTCTCCTAACAACCTTAGCTGGAAATAATCGATCAAATTAGCACCAGATAAACAGGGCCGCTGCACAACAATGCATAGCTCTCGGCCTGGGTGCGAGATAAGGCGCAGGCGGCCCACAAGATATAATTTAATTCCATCAGTACTGGAGCGCGCGGGAGAGCCAGCCGATCTTTTGTTTCACGTGGATTGACTTGTGACCTCATTGTTCCGCCGCCGTACACACATGAAGTATAGAGGCGGCCCGGGCGCGCGCGCTGCGAGAGCAAAAAGGCGGTGCGCACGAAAGTCTAATTCATCGCAACCTCAAATTGGTGCTGTAAGCGGGCTCGGTAGGGGAGAGAGGGCCGGGGGTGGAGGGGCGGGGGTGGCCCCGGACGTGCCCCACCGACAATGGCGTCGATGATTTATCGGCACGTGATAGTGCGCCGCGCACACGCACGCGAGAGGTGCGAACCGTGGCACAGCCGCCGATCCGGGAAATCCCCGGCCGACCGCGTCATCAACAGCGAGATTCGTCTCGCTCCAGCTGAGATTAGGATGCCCGCAGCTATTTCTAATCCAACACGCTGCTTTGCTCACGCCCCCTGTAGATGTACCGCGCAAACTCACACTTTGTCGGGATTGTTTACATCATCTCGCGCAGTTGTTTGTCCCTTAGCTGCCGCACGGCCAGCGACGGTTAGGGCATTATCGACTAGGCATGTGCAATGATCACCGATATCTACAAAATATCGATGATTCATTACCGATGTCGAAGTCATTAAAACATCGTAACATTATGAAACTTCCTGGCAGATTAAAACTGTGTGCCCGACCGAGACTGGAACCCGGGACCTCTGCCTTTCGCGGGCAAGTGCTCTACCATCTGAGCTACCGAAGCACGACTCACGGCCGGTCCTCACAGCTTTACTTCTGCCAGTATCTCGTCTCCTACCTTCCAAACTTTACAGAAGCTCTCCTGCGAACCTTGCAAAACTAGCACTCCTGAAAGAAAGGATACTGCGGAGACATGGCTTAGCCAGAGCCTGGGGAATGGTTCCAGAATGAGATTTTCACTCTACAGCGGAGTGTGCGCTGATCGTAACTTTATGTTAAAGTGAAAATATCTGGCTTCGACCCACCCTGGTAGACACGCGTGTTATCGCGACCGCTTACGGAACATGGAGCTATTTCAGCCGCGGATCGAATCCGTCAGGCAGATCAACGACGAGGGCCTGTGTTATGAAAGAGAAAAACCAACCGATACCTGTCTTTTAGTTCTGAATAACGTTACTTTTCGATATTTGTTTGGCCTCAATTATATCGTTAATTTTATTTATTACCAATAACTGGGTAAAAAACGAAATATCACTTAGCCATAGCAGCAGTGCTAAACCTTTTTAAAAAGTAAACGTGGTTTAAAAACGAGCAATTGTTACTCGCAAAATTAACAACACTTCCAAATATTGTATTGTAATAGGAAGTGGACAGGTAATCAGTGCTATTTTAATAACAATGCTGGCAGAAACCAGCAGCAAACAAGTGGCATAAGAACCGGTACAGCGCTTCTGAGACCGTAATGTAGCTGTTATAGTGTGTTGTGGTCTATCAAATGGTAGGCGTGCACGTGCATTGTGTAAGATGTTCAAAAAATGGTTCAAATGGTTCTGAGCACTATGGGACTTAACTTCTGAGGTCATCAGTCCCCTAGAACTTAGACCTACTTAAACCTAACTAAACTAAGGACATCACACACATCCATGCCCGAGGCAGGATTCGAACCTGCGACCGTAGCGGTCGTGCGGCTCCGGACTGAGCGCCTAGAACCGCTAGACCACCCCGGGCGGCGTAAGATGTTCAAATATGCGTGAAATCTTAAGGGATTTAACTGCTAAGGTCATCAGTCCCTAAGCTTACACACTACTTAACCTAAATTATCCTAAGGACAAATACACACACCCATGCCTGAGGGAGGACTCTAACCTCCGCCGGGACCAGTCCATGACTGCAGCGCCTTACACCGCTCGGCTAATCCCGGGCGGTAAAGTGCAAGATTTGTCCCGTCTGGTCTACTAGTGATTTCTCACTGTCGTCGTCGGACATTAGTTGCATTGCAGAATGGCACCGTCCTTAGTCTGGCAGTATTTTGCGACGTTCAGTATCATTGAAGTATAATGGTACGTTTGCTTTTAAAGATTAAACACGGGAGGAGTCACAACAAACTTGCGATATCATATACTACAGGCAGTTCAGAACTTGTAAGGGGTGTCCCACGAGTATATGCCTAACATATGATGACGAACAGGTAGAAGAATTTGACAGTGTTAAATTCTTGGGATTACAGCTTGACAATAAATTCAACTGGGAGCAGCACACCACAGAACTGCTGAAGCGTCTAAACAAATCTCTATTTGCAATTCGAATTCTGTCAGACATAAAGAATATAAAAATGAAAAAGCTGGCGTACTACCCTTACTTTCATTGCATAAAGTCATACGGGATTAGTTTTTGGGGTAATTCATCAAGGCAAGCTAAAGTTTTCCGGGCACAAAAACGTGCAATAAGAGTTATATGTGGTGTGAACTCAAGAACATCCAGCAGAGGTCTGTTTCGGGAACTAGGGATACTAACTACAGCTTCCCAATATATTTATTCCTTAATGAAATTTGTCATCAAAAATATATCACTTTTTCAAACCAACAGCTCAGTTCATGGAATCACTACTAGAAATAAGAATAATATTCACAAGGATTTAAAGAAGTCACTTACTCTTGTCCAAAAAGGTGTGCATTATTCAGGAACACACATTTTCAGTAACTTGTCAGCAGCCACAAAAAGCTTAACAACCAATGACATTCCCTTTAAGAGAAGCCTAAAGAATAGCCGCACGGGGTAGTCGTGCAAAATGGTTCAAATGGCTCTGAGCACTATGGGACTCAACTGCTGAGGTTATTAGTCCCCTAGAACTTAGAACTAGTTAAACCTAACTAACCTAAGGACATCACAAACATCCATGCCCGAGGCAGGATTCGAACCTGCGACCGTAGCGGTCTTGCGGTTCCAGACTGCAGCGCCTTTAACCGCACGGCCACTTCGGCCAGCGTAGTCGTGCAGTTTAACTCACTGTGCAACGGTTGGCGCGGCTCATCCCGGTCGGAGCTTCGAGTCCACCCTTGGGCACGGGTGTGTGTGTGTGTTGTCCTTAGTGTACGTTAGTTTAAGTAGTGTGTAAGCCTAGGGACCGACGACTTTAGCAGTTTGGTCCCATAGTACTTACTACAAATTTCCAATTTATATAGATATATGTAATTGTATTGTTAAAGGTTTTATATATATATATATATATATATATATATATATATATATATATATATAGGGTGTCCCAGCTATCTTGTCCACCCAAAATATCTCTGGAACCCCATGCTGCCCGTAATCGCGATGTGATTGACATGCGCAATCACACTTCCATACTTATCAAGAGGTCCGAAACGAATAATACGGTCTGCTGCCATCCTGCAGCATGGGGTTCACGCCTGAGCCTCAGGACGTGCGCTAGCAGCGCATGTCGGGCGTTTCAAGCGTCAACTTCGCGTCTCAATATCTCGGGATGTAATGGGAATATTGCAATGCAGTCAACGCCATTGTGTATGTGGTTTGTCATGGTATGGATTGCTGAAGAAAAAATATAGGAGGTCCATTTAAAAAAACAGAAGTTTGTGTAAAAAAACACATATACTTTCGTTTTAGAATGTTTCCAAATATGTACATTCATGGGCCCCAGCCCTACATTGATACCGGTGAAAGTCATTTTCCAATAGCTGTTATTGTTCCAGAGATATTTTGGGTGGACGAGATAGCTGGGACACCCTGTATGTATATATATATTATGACAGTAAGCAACACCTACAGATGAGCCTATATGGTTCTTTTTATTATAATTCTGCAAAATTCGTAGCGACAGTCATGGATGTAAAAATTCTCACGATATAGATACACTATGTGATCAAAAGTATCCGGACACCTGGCTCAAAATGACTTACAAGTTCGTGGCGCATTCCATCGATAACGCTGGAATTCAATATGGTGTTGGCCTTGATGACAGCTTGCATTCTCGCAGGCATACTTTCAAGCAGTTGTTGGAAGGTTTCTTGGGGAATGGCAGCCCTTTTCTTCATGGAGTGCTGCACTGAGGAGAAGTATCGATGTCGGTCGGTGAAGCCTGACACGAAGTCGGCGTTCCAAAACCTCCCAAAGGTGTTCTATAGGATTCAGGTCAGGACTCTGTGCACACCAGTCCATTACATGGATGTTATTGGTTTGTAACCACTCCACCACAGGCAGGTGCTCGATCGTGTTGAAAGATACAATCGCCATCCTCGAACTGTTCTTCAACAGTGGGAAGCAATATTGTGCTTAAAACATCAGTGTCGGCCTGTGCTGTGATAGTGCCACGCAAAACAACAAGGGGTGCAAGCCCTCTCCATAAAAAACACGACCACACCGTACCACCACCGCCTCAGAATTTTACTGTTGGCAGTACACACGCTGGCAGATGACGTTCACCGGGCATTCGCCATACCCACACCCTGCCATCGGGTCGCCTCATCGTGTACCGTGATTTGTCACTACACACAACGTTTTTCCACTGTTGAATCGTCTAGTGTTTACGCTCCTTACACCAAGCGAGGCGTCGTTTGGCTTTTACCGGTGTGGTGTGTGAACAGCCGCTCGACCATGAAATCCAAGTTTTCTCATTTCTTCCTAACTGTCATAGTACTTGCAGTGGACCCCGATGCAGTTTGGAATCCCTGTGTGGTTGTCTGGATAGATGTCTGCCTATTACACGTTACGACCTTCTTCAACTGTCAGCAGTCTCGGTCAGTCAACAGACGAGGTCGGACTGTATGCTTTTGTGCTGTACGTGTCCCTTCACGTTTCCACTTCACTCTCACATCGGAAACAGTGGACCTAGGGATGTTTAGGAGTGTGGAAATCTCGTGTACAGACGTATGAAACAAGTCACACGCAGTCACCTGACCACGTTCGATGTCCGTGAGTTCCGCGGAGCGCCCCATTCTGCCCTCTCACGATGTCTTAATGGTTACTGAGGTCGGTGATATGGATTACCTGGCAGTGGGTGGCAGCACAATGCAACTAATATGAAAAATGAATGTTTTTGGGGGCGTCCGGATACTTTTGATCATATAGTGTAAGGAAACAGTCTATCTTTCATTGTTTTTCTGATGGCTGTATTTCGTTCCCTGATAAAGACACCAAACTCGATACATGGCAGCTGCGGTAACACTCGAGTGCTATAAACGTTTGTGAGATTAAAGCAACAATCCTTTGTCAGACACGCATATACTGTTCTACTCGTCACTCATGAATGACCACTATCTACTAACTGACCAACCACGAAGAGGAACTGTGCAGTCATTCCTCGTTTTTATATTGGTTCGATGCTTCTAATTCAACGACAAATCATTGCACATTCAGTGGAATTCGTCTTCTAGTCGGAATCGAGCCACCGAGAGAAATCTTATAGAATCCCTAAGCAAATAAAGATACAGAACAATTTTCTATCACACAAATCGCTTACGTACTTAAAAATATAACGAGAAAACTGTAGCAAACATCATAACATATAAAAACATTGTAACTGACATTAATTAACATGTTGCATGTTTTAAAACTTTTTACGCCAGTTATATTTATATTAAGGAGATATTGCTATGGCGGATGTAAATAGCCTTTTATTTCTTTATTTTCATATCTGAGAAGAACATTGTGAAGCGTTCTTCTATACAAATGCTAACACAGAATAATTATCTGTGCAACCTATAAATAACATCTCTCCTCTCTATATTTCCGCGAAGCACTTTTAATATCTAACTTCGAACATCTGCAGTGTAAAGCATACATTCTACATCGCATTATGAAGAGGACAATTAGAAAAAATAACTACACCACATCTCACTCGCACATAGATGTCTACAAGCGTCCTCTATGAGCGCCGTATCTGTGTGGTTCTATTGTAAGGTCTCTGTAGCAATGCGAGAGGTGTCAATGCTTAATTTGTATCTGGCTCTTCTAACACATATTAAATTAGGTGAAGAGCATGGACAAATAGAATAAAGAAGTTTCAGATTTTCGGGCGGTGTTCTGTATGAAGAAAAGAGTTGCAGAGGCGCGAATGGTTTGGTTTTGCAGAGCAATACGTAGTGCTGCTGATTTCAACAGCACATTAGAATTCCACAGAAATCGTTGAGAAATTGATACATTATCTTGTAGCCAGAAACATGGGGCAGTTTTTGGAATTTAATCGGAAGTCGTGAATTGTTGGTGGATTTTCTCGTGAAACCAAGCGGAATAATTAGTTGACGGGATTCCTCAGTAGCCTTCTCTGCATATTTTCGGGAAGCATCTTTGATATGTAGCTTCGGATGTCTGCAGTACGAAGCATGCAATTAACATCGGTGTATGAAGAGTACAATTAGGAACCTTTTGATCGGGTCACGGACTCCCGAAGAGTTGGTAACCGCTAGGTCAGTGAATTGGCGTAAGCGAAGCTGAAATTTTCTGATTTTATGCAACCGAATATTGGTAATGAGCATGACAATACTCATTGGTAGGCTGTTTGTTTACAGGAGAAGAAGAATCGTTAAGAACTCTTTCGCGAAGCCACAGACCTGTGTGAAACATCTTCGTAGCAGTAGAAATGACATGAATTCCAGTCTAAAAGGGAATGATGAATTACTCATTTGTGTAAGCCATAATATGAAACTATACAATCATAGATGCCCGTTTGCACACCATATGACAAACTGTGTACAACGTCTCATTCGAGAGTCGCAATTACACATTTTACTAGAAACTGAAAGCCTTTGTCAAAGTAAAAGGAATTGAAATACGGGAAAGACCGATGAAACAACTGGCCTGTCCTTCAAAATAGATATGTAAATCGAAGAGCAGGTAAAGAATTCGTGCAGTGATTAAAATGAATGAGTGCTAATAATTCTAGATTGTGACTGTAATACGCACAAAAAAATGGACTTACACTTGCACATACTGTAGGCTTTCATATCATTTGTCCGGGGCGTATTGTTACAGAATTAAATTCAAAATAGAATGAAATTTTCCAGAATTAAATTTCCACTCTGCAGCGGAGTCTGCGCTGAATGAAACTTCCTGGCGGATTGAAACTGTGTGTCGGAAACATACCCCAGGCTGTGGCAAAGCCATGTCTCTGCAAAATCCTTTCTCCCAGGAGAGCAAATTCTGCAAGGTTTGCAGGAGAGCTTCTGTGACGTTTGGAAGGTAGGAGACGAGGTACTGGCGGAATTAAAGCTGTGTGGACGTGTCGTGAGTCATGCCTGGGTAGCTCAGTCGGTAGAGCACTTGCCCACGAATTGCACAGGTCTCGTGTTCGAGTCTCCGTACGGCACACAGTTTCAATCTGCCAGGAAGTTTCAAATTCAAAATAGTTCCCATCCCCCGGCGCGGACCAAGGTTTTTGGGAGGTTTCCGTTTTTAGTAGGGCAAATCCTGTACCAGGAAAAATTAGTAGCCTAGCAAATATTTCCAATTGGGATTTTTTTAATTTAATTTAATTTTTTTTTTTTTTTTTGCCGTCAGTCTAATGACTGGTTTGATACAGCCTGCCGCCAACTCCTCGCCTACGCCATACACTTCACGTCAAAATAAAACTTGCACCCTAGGTTCTTAATTTTTTCCTTCTGTGTATTTGGATCTCCTTCTTTCTCTGCAGTTTTTACTCTCTGCAGCTCCCTCTAGTACCATGGAAGTTATCCCATAATGTCTCTACAAATGTTGAATCATCACGTATTTTCTTACGGTCAGAGTTTCACATATGTTTATTTATTTCCCGATTCTGTGAAGAATCTCCTCATATCTTATCAATCCAGAATAAGAATCTGAAATCTACACTATAGTTGCTGTGAAAATGCAACTATGAATAAAAATCACTTACCAGTCCATCTAATTTTCAACAGTCTTCTGCAGCACCACATTTCAAACGCTTCGATTCTCTTCTGGTTTTACCGATTTCCATGATTCACTGTCATACAATGCTGTGCTCCAAATGTGCGTTCTACGAAATTTCTTCCTTAAATTAAGACCTATGTTTGATACTAGTAGACTTCTCTTGCCCAGGAATGTCCTTTTTTGCCTGTGCTAATCTGCTTTTTATGTTCTCCTTGCTCCGGCTATCATGGGTTATTTTGCTCCGTAAATACTACCAGAATTCCTTAACTTCGTCATCTTCGTGACTACCAGTTCTGATGGTAAGTTTCTCGCTGTTCTCCTTTCTGCTACTTCTCACTACTTTCATCTTTCTTTGATTTACTCTCAGTCCATATTCTGTATAAATTAGCCACTTCATTTCATTCAACAAATGCTGTAAATCTTCTTCAATTTCACTCAGGATACCAACGCCGTCAGCAGATATTATCACTGATATCCTTTCAGCCTTAATTTTAGTCCTACTCTTGAACCTTTCTTTTTTTTTTTCCTCATTGCTTCTTCGATGTATGGACTAAATAGTACAATCTTCTGTTAGTTCGTCTCCTCCTTCCCCTTCTCTCTATCGATCACCTTCTTCGCCTCTCTGTTCGCTTCTCCACCCCCTCCCTTTGTCCATTTTCTCCACCCTCACTCTCCGTCGATCGTCGATCTCCTTCTGCCCCTCTCTCTGTCGAACTCTTCCTCCACTCTCTCTGTCCAACTCCTCCTCTCCCCTCTCCTCTCCTTCTGCCCGCTCTCGTTGTTCGTCTCCTTTTCTCTCCTCTCTCTGTCGATCTTCTCCTCTTTCCTGTCTCAGACCATGTCCTCTTCTTCCCTCTCCCTGTCCATCTTCTCCTCTTCCCTTTCTCCATCCAGTAACTCCTCCCCTCTCTTGTCCATCTTTCTTCCCCCTTCTGTCTGTCGGTCTCCTCCTCTCCCCTTCCCCCACCACCCCATAATCCCTACTCCAATAAGGGGCTGGTAGCTCTTATCCCCATAGCATTTGATTCCAGATCGTAAGTAATATGTATACCAAATTTAATTTAAATCGTTCCAGGGGTTTAGGATGAGCATTTAACCCGTGGCTTTGCCCAAGTACGCAAATGTAAAAGATATTTCACACGTATTTAACATATTTTACACGCATGAATACACATATTTCACATGTATCTGTAGTGAATTTCGCCCTGAGGTTTCATTTTCATGCAGCTTAATGTTTATGCCGTTGTATCTCCTGAGTTATGTGTTGTACAATAATATAATTTTGCTCTGACTACTGTCTGAAAAATGTGTTGCGAATGCATTTAATTGTAAAGAAGTGTCAATTAAAACTTCGTGCTTCATGCCATAGTTTTACTGCATGAACAGCGAAAATGTGGTAAGCGGTAAACTCTTCTCCCTTCATCAGTTTGTGGGGTACGTCAGCGAGAAAAAGTTTCGTAAATGTTTGGTATTATGTGTAGTTTGCTGAAAGTCACTAAATGCTCTCATTCTAAAATAATGTGTGAATAAAGTACGAGTATTAGCGCGTCGTTGGCTGTATCTGTTTTTGATCCCAACCTCTTAGATAGGTAGGTATATATAAGGCAACCTATATGTTATTTTAGTGTATAAGCATTCTGCATTACGAATTTCACCCAAATATGCCCAGCCATTTCAGCGAAAAGGAGTAACAAAGATTCTCTCTCTCTCTCTCTCTCTCTCTCACACACACACACACACACACACACACACACACACATACACACACACACACAAAATTACGCCTGTCAGACCACCGAAGTTAAGCACTGTCGGGGTGGGCTAGCACTTGGATGGCTGACCGTTTGGTCTGCCGAGCGCTGTTGGTAAGCGGGGTGCACTCAGCCCTTGTGAGGCAAACTAAGGAGCTACTCGATTGAGAAGTGGGGGCTCCGTCTCAGAACCTGACATACGGCCGGGAGAGGGGTGTGCTGACCACATATCCTTCCATATCCACATCCATTGACGCCTATGGGCTGACGATGACACGGCAGACGGTCGGTACCGTTGGGCCTTCATAGCCTGCTAAGGAGGAGTTTCTTATATAAGAACTGACAGAATGCAGAAAAGTCAAAACAACCTTCGGTGAAATTGAAAGCAAGGGTGGTGATATTAAGAGTGCAATGGAAATTCCACGGTTAAATGAAGAAGAGAAAGCAAATAGGTGGAAAGAGTACATTGAAGGCCTATATAAGGGGGAATACTTGCCTGATGACTTGAACGAAGAAGAAAAAACAGGAATCAATATAGAGGGGATAGGGGATTCTCTGCTATAATCAGGACTTAAATGAGCTTTGCAAGACTTAATATCTAATAAGGCGGAAGGGATAGGTAACATTCCATCGCCGGCTGGAGTGGCCGTACGGTTCTAGGCGCTACAGTCTGGAGCCGAGCGACCGCTACGGTCGCAGGTTCGAATCCTGCCTCGGGCATGGATGTGTGTGATGTACTTAGGTTAGTTAGGTTAAGTTAGTTCTACGATCTAGGCGACTGATGACCTCCGAAGTTAAGTCGCATAGTGCTCAGAGCCATTTGAACCAACATTCCATCATAATTTTTAAAATCATTGGGGGAAGTTGCAACAAAACGACTATCCACTTTGGATTAGAATGTGTGAGTGTATCGCTCCATTAGTAAACAGAGACAATGCACTACTACTCTGGTGGACAGCAGTTACCTACAACTGAAGAGCGTAATACGGCCTCCACTAGTTTAAATAATCCTCATAGGAAACAATGGCATTAGGGAGAAATATTTGTTTTGATGTCCCCTACAACCTCCCAGAGTTTGTTGGTTTAAATACTTTTCACCCTGTATACCGTCTGACTTTCGGAAAAACATCATCCACACAACTGCGAAGATTCCAAAAACCGACAAGTGCGAGAACCGTCGCACAATCAGCTTAACAACTCATGCGTCCGAGTTCCTCACAAGAATAATATACAAAATAATCGAAAAGAAAATTGAACATTTGTTAGATGACGATCAGTTTGGCTTTAGGAAAGGTAAAGACACCAGACAGGCAATTCTGACGCAGCGGTCTATAATGGAAACGAGACTGAAGAAAAATAAATACACTTTCATAGGATTTGTCGGTTTGGAAAAGCGTTCGACAGTGTCAAATGGTTCAAGATGTTCGAAATTATCTGAAAAATGGGGGTATGATATAAGAGTGGATGACTAAGAACAAAGTGGTCGAATCAAAAAGGGTGTAAGACACGGATGTAGTCTTTCGCCCCTACTGCTCAATCTATACATCGAAGAAGTGATAATGAAAGTAAGAGAAACATTCAAGAGTGGAAAAAAATTCAAGGTGAAATGATACCAATGATAAGATTCTCTGATGACATTGCTACCCTCAGTGAAAGAGAAGAAGAATTACATGATCTGCTGAATGGAATTAACAGTCTAGTGGATATAGAATTTGGACTGAAAGTAAATCGAAAAAAAGATGAAAGTAATAAGAAATATCAGAAAAGAGAACAACGTGAAACTTAACATCAGGACTGGTGATGACGAAGTAGATGAAGTTAAGGAATTCTGGTACTTATGGAGAAAAATAACGCGTGATGGACGGCACATGAAGGACACGAAAATCAGACTAGCACTGGCAAAAAGGCCATTCCTGTCCAAGTGAAGTCTTCTCATATCAAACATTGGCCTTAACGTGATGAAGAAA
Organism: Schistocerca americana; assembly: GCF_021461395.2. Lineage (NCBI taxonomy): Eukaryota > Metazoa > Arthropoda > Insecta > Orthoptera > Acrididae > Schistocerca > Schistocerca americana. The sequence continues at coordinate 496,041,947 of NC_060121.1, forward strand.
TATTTGTGAATGTACGTTTGGAGCACAGCATTGTATGTTAGTGAACCACGGACGGTGACAAAACCGAAAAAGAAGATAACTGAAGCATTTGAGATCTGATGCTAGAAAAGACTGTTGAAAATTAGGTAGACTGATAAGGTACGGAATGAGTAGGTTCTCCGGAGAATCGACAAGGAAAGGAATATATGGAAAACACTGACAGGAAGGAGAGGCAGGATGGTAGGATATTTGTTAAAACACTGCGGAATAACTCCCATGGTACTAGATGGAGCTGTAGAGGGTCAAAGCTGCAGGAGAAGAAAGAGATTGGAAAACTGGAAATTTGTGGTAAGGTCTTGTGGAACCAAACTGCAGAGGTCATCGTTCCCTAAGCCTACACACTACCTAATCTAACTTCAACTAACTTACGCTATGGACAACATACGCACCCATGCCCGAGGGAGGCCGCGCACCTTCTGCGGGGGGAGCCGCACGGACCGCGACAAGGCGCCCACATCACGCGGCTACCCCGCGCGGCTTAAGAGATTGGAATAGATCCAGCAAATAGTTGCAAGTGTGACGCTGGGATGAATATGTTGGCACAGGAGAGAAATTCGTGGCGGGCCGCATCAAGTGTGATGCCTAATATACACTCCTGGAAATTGAAATAAGAACACCGTGAATTCATTGTCCCAGGAAGGGGAAACTTTATTGACACATTCCTGGGGTCAGACACATCACATGATCACACTGACAGAACCACAGGCACATAGACACAGGCAACAGAGCATGCACAATGTCGGCACTAGTACAGTGTATATCCACCTTTCGCAGCAATGCAGGCTGCTATTCTCCCATGGAGACGATCGTAGAGATGCTGGATGTAGTCCTGTGGAACGGCTTGCCATGCCATTTCCACCTGGCGCCTCAGTTGGACCAGCGTTCGTGCTGGACGTGCAGACCGCGTGAGACGACGCTTCATCCAGTCCCAAACATGCTCAATGGGGGACAGATCCGGAGATCTTGCTGGCCAGGGTAGTTGACTTACACCTTCTAGAGCACGTTGGGTGGCACGGGATACATGCGGACGTGCGTTGTCCTGTTGGAACACCAAGTTCCCTTGCCGGTCTAGGAATGGTAGAACGATGGGTTCGATGACGGTTTGGATGTACCGTGCACTATTCAGTGTCCCCTCGACGATCACCAGTGGTGTACGGCCAGTGTGGGAGATCGCTCCCCACACCATGATGCCGGATGTTGGCCCTGTGTGCCTCGGTCGTATGCAGTCCTGATTGTGGCGCTCACCTGCACGGTGCCAAACACGCATACGACCATCATTGGCACCAAGGCAGAAGCGACTCTCATCGCTGAAGACGACACGTCTCCATTCGTCCCTCCATTCACGCCTGTCGCGACACCACTGGAGGCGGGCTGCACGATGTTGGGGCGTGAGCGGAAGACGGCCTAACGGTGTGCAGGACCGTAGCCCAGCTTCATGGAGACGATTGCGAATGGTCCTCGCCGATACCCCAGGAGCAACAGTGTCCCTAATTTTCTGGGAAGTGGCGGTGCGGTCCCCTACGGCACTGCGTAGGATCCTATGGTCTTGGCGTGCATCCGTGCGTCGCTGCGGTCCGGTCCCAGGTCGACGGGCACGTGCACCTTCCGCCGACCACTGGCGACAACATCGATGTACTGTGGAGACCTCACGCCCCACGTGTTGAGCAATTCGGCGGTACGTCCACCCGGCCTCCCGCATGCCCACTATATGCCCTCGCTCAAAGTCCGTCAACTGCACATACGGTTCACGTCCACGCTGTCGCGGCATGCTACCAGTGTTAAAGACTGCGATGGAGCTCCGTATGCCACGGCAAACTGGCTGACACTGACGGCGGCGGTGTACAAATGCTGCGCAGCTAGCGCCATTCGACGGCCAACACCGCGGTTCCTGGTGTGTCCGCTGTGCCGTGCGTGTGATCATTGCTTGTACAGCCCTCTCGCAGTGTCCGGAGCAAGTATGGTGGGTCTGACACACCGGTGTCAATGTGTTCTTTTTTCCATTTCCAGGAGTGTATATACACTACTGCCCATTAAAATTGCTGCACCACGAAGAAATGCAGATGATAAACGGGTATTCATTGGACAAATGTATTATACTAGAACAGACATGTGATTACATTTTCACGCAATTTGGGTGCATAGATCCTGATAAATCAGTACCCAGAACAACCACCGCTGGCTGTAGTAACGGCCTTGATACGCCTGGGTATTGAGGCAAAAAGAGCTTGGATGGCGTGCACAGGTACAGCTGCCCATGCAGCTTCAACACGATACCACAGTTCATCAAGAGTAGTGACTGGCGTATTGTAACGAGCCAGTTGCTCGGCCACCATTGACCAGACGTTTTAAATTGGTGAGAGATCTGTAGAATGTGCTGGTCAGAGCAGCAGTCGAATATTTTCTGTATCCAGAAAGGCCCGTACAGGACCTGCAATACGCGATCGTGCATTATCCTGCTGAAATGTAGTGTTTCGCAGGGATCGAATGAAGGGTAGAGCCACGGGTCGAAACACATCTGAAATGGAACGTCCACTGTTCAAAGCACCGTCAATGCGAACAAGAGGTGACCGACACGTGTAACCATCACGCCGGGTGATACGCCAGTATGGCGATGACGAATAAACGCTTCCAATGTGCGTTCACCGCATGTCTATAAACACGGATGCGACCATCATGATGCTGTAAACAGAACTTGGATTCATCCGAAAAAATGACATTTTGCCATTCGTGCACACAGGTTCGTCATCGAGTACACCATCGCAGGCGCTCCTGTCTGTGATGCAGCGTCAGAGGTAACTGCAGCCATGGTCTCCGAGCTGATAGTCCATGCTGCTGCACACGTCGTCGAGCTGTTCGTGCAGATGGTTGTTGTCTTGCAAACGTCCGTATCTGTTGACTCAGGGAGCGAGACGTGGTTGCACGATCCGTTACAGCAATGCGGATAAGATGCCTGTCATCTCGACTGCTAGTGATACGAGGCCGTTGGCATCCAGCACGGCGTTCCTTATTACCCTCCTGAACCCACAGATTCCATATTCTGCTAACAGTCATTGGATCTCGACCAACGCGAACAGCAATGTCGCTATACGATAAACCGCAATCGCGATAGGCTACAATCCGACCTTTATCAAAGTCGGAAACGTGATGGTACGCATTTCTCATCCTTACACGAGGCATCACAACAACGTTTCACCAGGCAACGCCGGTCAACTGCTGTTTGTGTATGAGTAATCCGTTGGAAACTTTCCTCATGTCAGCACGTTGCAGGTGTCACCACAGGCGCCAACCTCGAGTGAATGCTCTGAAAAGCTAATCATTTGCATATCACAGCATCTTCTTCCTGTCGGTTAAATTTCTCGTCTGTAGCACGTCATCTTCGTGGTGTAGCAATTTTAATGGCCAGTAGCGTATATAAGATTACTCATCTACCCCTACAGCTTACTCGTATTTTTCTCACAATTTCAAACGTCTTGCAAAAAAATGGTTCAAATGGCTCTGAGCACTATGGGACTTAACATCTATGGTCATCAGTCCCCTAGAACTTAGAACTACTTAAACCTAACTAACCTAAGGACAGCACACAACACCCAGCCTTCACGAGAACGTCTTGCAGCATTTTGCATTATCGAACGCTTTCTCCAGGTCGACAAATCCTATATAGGTGTCTTGATTTTCATTTTTCTTCAGCATATCTATCTATCAGTGGGAGCGGTTGTTCGAAACGCGCACTATGCCACGGACTTAGGTCAGTAGGGACAGTATTATGCCCCTAGGAGACTTTCACCTGCCTAACCGAAGGTATCATGACAGCTGTGGACTAAGTGATGATTTGCGACCACCTGCATCCCTTTATGCTTTGTGTCTACACCAGTGGTGAGTGACATCTTCCAGCTGGAGAACTGTCCGTTTCACTAGACCAGAATCGAGATATGGTAGTTTGAGGAGCATGATAGCTCATACTGATGTTTTGGCTACCAAATTCGCTTGATTAGAACCCGGCGGAACACATCTGCGACGCAATCCGGCGCCACCTCCGTGCCCACAAACCATCTACTCGCAATTTACGAGTATGTATGACCTGTGTGTAGGCATCTGATGACACATAACTACAGAAATCGACAAATCGACAAATAACTTGTCGAACCCATGCCAGGCAGAAGGCTCCTGTATTTCGTTCCGAACTGGAGGAATACACTATTAAGCAGGTGGTTTCAATATTTCATCTCACCAGTGTCTATTCCGCCTAGTTAAGTAAATGTATGTGTAAGTCTCGTTTTAAAAGAAATGGGGAATTTCAAGTAATCGTGTACTGCAGTCGAAAGTGTATGTTATTTTACTTTACAACCAATTTTTAATATGCGTAAGGAGTTAACCGCTCAATCGATCTTTCCCTACTCATCGATATTTGCGACCTGAGAGCGGCGTATCCTTGAGTACTATGCCTTGTCTTAACGCTTCCTGATGTAGCGTTTGTTTCCAGTTCCCATCTGAAGTGGGAATTGAAAATCTTTCGCGTTCTTGGTATGCAGATTGCAAGAAATCAAATCGGCCATAACAGTAGCGAGTAAAACAAACGCGGCCATCGCTGTAGAACAGTTTGACACGATACTCGCCCGGAGTCATCGCATGTTCTCACTCGGCATGTGAGAGACGCAATTCCTATCTCCATTGCAGATGGAGGCCCTCTCTTTTCTAGCTGATGGAAGACAACGCAGTGGTATGCGAGTTACCAGCCCATCCCATAACAGCAGAGGTCGAAAATTCAGAAAGACGGATTCACGCGTGTTGCAGAGATCTAAATGTCTCCCACGATTTTGTGATGAGTAACATGGCGGTCATCCCGATCGGCCGTACCATTATTTGGACCTGTAACCCGTCATCGCCGTGAGAGACAATTTCCATCCAATGGTTCCCCTCACGCGTTACATGCACTGCACTGCACTGGCTGCATTGAACTACTGTGACAAACTCGTCTCCCTTTTAGACAAAATTGTATACGTGTATTGCGCTTTTTGACATCGACGGGGAGAACCTACCTCTCTCACGTTTCCGCGTAGTTTCAAGGCGCTTCATTGTCCGAGTTCGTACTAAAATTGATCTTTCCTGTGTGACTTAATGCAGCCGGGAACACGTGTACGAAAAGTAATAATAATTTTGTGAATGAGAACATACACGACACTGGTGTAATATTCTACAATATTTGTTTCACAAACAGGTTTTCGGCTGTTACACCATTATCAGGTACAAAGATAAATATGTGGTGCATTGAAATTTTTGTAGGGGCGAAGTTTTCAAACTAGTGCATCTACAGAGTTCCTCAGTTTCCAAAGAGAAAATTGTTAAAGTTATATTTAGGAATAAAAGAGTGGAATTATTTCAGCAAAAATGTGATGTAAGATTATTTAACTAAGATGAAATATGTGACACGTTAACTAATCAACTACACAAGAAATTACAACAATTGTTCTTAGAAGAAAATAAATTGAATTATAAACTATTGGCGAAATGTTTCAAGGGTGTAACTGAACAAAATATTCTTGTCCTTTACAGGCTCTAAATTACAAACAGATAAGATATGTTAGTGAGATCGAGCACGCAAGTGAACCAGCTGTGATTGTACAAAGTAAATATTTAAAGGGACAAGAGAAATTATAGTTAATGAAACGAAGGAAAATATGGAGCATGTGAGTAAGAGGGGTATTTTCCAACATGGCCTAGATGGGATTATGATTAGTATCTGCTGTTAGAAGTGGAGAATAAGGAAACTGTGTATGGTCATTCACCACTAAGCTTGGGCAGATGGATATATACTTATTAATTTCCATTACTTCGAGGAAGTTCATCTTTGTTCCTTCATGAATGCGCTGTAATAACTTTATGTTGCATCTTGTAGCTATGACCTTCTTTAAGGAGGTGGTCTGCTAAAGGAGAGTCTCCTTTTCTAAGCTTCTAACTTCTATGGTGCTGCTTCAAGCGGGTGCATATTGCCCTGCCAAACTCCCTATACAGAATCTGCCACAATTACAAGTGATTTTGTATATTTCACTCTTTCCCAAATTTGAAGTGCTATCTTTACCACGGGGCAAAAAGTGTCCAACAGTGTTGTGCACTTAAAATGATGTTTTGATGTTCTTCGAGTTCAGCATTTTGCGTACATTTAGTGAGACTTTTCGTAAGTGTCCAACAGCGTTCTGCACATAAAGTGATGTTTTAAAGTTTTTCGGGTTCAGCTTTTTGCGTACATTTAGTGAGACTTTTCCTAAATATGGATCTGTGCACCATTTATTTCGTTCTTGGGGTGTGGGTCGAGAACACGGTAAAGAAGAGAGTGCACCTGTTGTTTATGCTTTTTGTACGTTATGGAGTCCATCGGGGCAGGAGGGTAGGCATTGTTTGATGTTATTGCTTTGACTGCATTTAACTGCATTTGGAGGTTGTTTCCACTCTGCATTTGGAAGTTGTCTTCACTCATGGGGATTGATATTAAACGGTGTATCACTGAATGAAAGACTGCATGTTCTCAGCACCCAGTAATTTTAAACAAATCAACACCATTCGTGCCTTGCTATAATAGACAACCTGAGATTTACGTCCCGAAACTGATTATATACAGGTATCTCCGTGCGATTATGGGGCACCTGCAACATCTTCGTGCCTTCAGAACGTTCCTTCGCAGCCGTTCGGCGCTTCAGCCGTTAATCGTTAATGGGTTCACCCTGGCTGCTTGTTACTACCGGCTGGAACGTATTCGTTCCTTCGGTAACAGCTAACGTGGATGGATTGCCGTGTGTAGAGCAGTTTGACTGTGCAAGCAGTCCCGACGTCCCACAGTTCACTGCTCTGAGAGTTTTGTGCGTTCGTAACTCCAGTCTTGTGCCCGCGTATTATCCAAATTGGATATTCTGTGGAAAAATAAAGTATTTTACATTCCATTCTGTGTGTAGTAGCGTGTGGTTCTCAATAATAGTGTCCTATATTTTTTATTCGGTGATCCATCCTCTCTTTCCAAGATCTATTCCGTAACGTAACACAGTGTACTTTTTGCGTAAATATGATGTTATTAAGAACGTTAGAGAAAAGTGCAGGTACTCGAAGTAACGTAACGTTTCCACTTACTGGAGTTAATGCTAAACGAATGGGATTAGTGAGATCCATGGGAAAACTAATAAAAGATACAGGAAAAAAGGTGCGATACCCTCAGACTTCAAGAGAATAAATCCATACCTAAAAAAATAGTTGTTGACGCGTATGAATACTACATGACTGTCAGTTTAATGGCTCACGTTGTAAAACGCTGACACAAAATATTTTAATATGATTGGAAAACTCCTTGAAGCCACCCTCAGGTGAAACCATTTTGCGTTACAGAGAATTGTAGGAATATGTGTGGGAATATTGACACTGCAAGTTGTCTTAGAAGACAGATTGAGAAAAGCTAAACCTAAGTTTTTAGCAGTTGTGCATTTAAAGAAAACTTTCTTCAATGACTTTCTTGAAAATACCGAAGGTAGCAAAGATAAAGTACAGGGAGCGCTGGGCTGTCTACAACTTGTAAAAAAATTAGACTGCTGTTACAGTAGTCGAAAGACATGGAAACGAAGCAGTACTGGAGACGGGACATGAGATAGGGTAACAGCCTATCCTCGATGTTGTTCAATCTGTGCATTGAACAAGCAGTAAAAGAAACCAAGAAAAAATTTGCAAGTGGAGTTAAAGTTGATGGAGAAGAAATAAAAGCTTTGTGGTTTTCCGATGACACTGCACTTCTGACAGACATTTAAAAGACCAGGAAGATCATATCAGTGGAATGTATAATTTCTTGGCTGGAGGTTGTAAGAGGAACAACAAAAATGTAAAGCAAGAAGTATGGAATGTATTCGGATTAAATCACGCGATACTATGGAAATTGGATTAGAAAATGAAACAGTAAAAATGGCCGAAGTAAAGAAGTTATAAAAACAACAAGAAAAGAGTTTCTGAAAAATGCAAATCGAATGTTTCTTTATTGAATATGTTCGTGTGGAGTGTAGACTAGTGCAGAAGTGACATGTGCTCGTAAACAGTTCAGACAAGGAGGTAACAGGGGCTCTTGAAATGTGGTGTTGCAGAAGAAAGTGGAAGATGAGATGGATAGGTCGGTTTACTACTCAGGAGGCAATGCATCATACTGAAGAGAAAAGAAGTTTATGGCAAGATTTAAGGAAGGGGATGGTTGGTAGGATGCCAACCAGGATAGTGAGTCATCAAAGAATAATTAATTTGGTAATGTAGCCACGCATGAACAGAAAAGCTTGTGGAGGGGACCAAGACTTTACTATAGCAAGCACGTTCAGATGGATTTAGGCAGCAGTAATCATGAGCGGATGAGAAGGCTTGCACAGGATTACACTGAGGTGACAAAAATCATGGGATACCTCCTAACATCGTGTCGGCTCTTCTGTTGCCCAGCGTAGTGCAGCAGATCCACATGGCATGGACGCAACAAGTCGTTCGAAGTCCCCTGCAGAAATACTGAACCATGCTGCCTCTATAACCGTCCAATAATTGCGAAAGTGTTGCCGGTGTAGGATTTTGTGCACGAACTGACATCTTTATTATGTTGCATGTACGTTCGACGGGATTTATGTCGGGTGATCTGCCGGCCGGAGTGGCCGAGCGTTTCTAGGCGCTTCAGTCTGGAACCGCGCGACCGCTACGTTCGCAGGTTCGAATCCTGCCTCGGACATGGATGTGTGTGATGTCCTTAGGTTAGTTAGGTTTAAGTAGTTCTACGGTACTGATAACCTCAGATGTTAAGTCCCATAGTGCTCAGAGCCATTTGAACCATTTGTCGGGCGATCTGGGTAGCCAAATCATTCGCTCGAATTGTCCAGAATGTTCTTAAAAACCAGCCATGAACAATTGTGGCCCCGTGACAAGGTGCATTGTCATCCTTAAAAGTTCCTTCTTTGTCTCGTTGTAAATGGTCTCCAAGTAACCGGACGTCACTATTTTCAGCCAATGAACAGTTCAATTGGACCAGAGGACCCAGACTATTCCATGTAAACACAGTCCACATCGTTATGGAGTCACCATTAGCTTGTACAGTGCCTGGTTGTCTCCTGAATCCATGTCCTCGTTGGGAATGCGCTATACTCGAACACTACCATCAGCTCTTACCAACTGAAATAGTGACAAACCTGACCATACCACTGTTTCCAGTCGTCTAGGGTCCAACCGATATGGTCCTGACCCAGGAGAGGTGCTGCTGGCGATGTTGTACTGTTAGCAAAAGCACTGACTTTGGTCGTCTGTCGCTATAACCCATTAACGTCAAATTTCGCCGCTCTGTCCTAACGGATGCGTTTGTCGTACGTCCCACATCGATTTCCGCGGTTATTTCACGCAGTGTTGCTTCTCTGTTATCAGGCCGCTGCATTGTCCCTGGTGATTCGTAATGCCTGATATTTGGTATTCTCGGCACACTCTTGACGCTGTAACTGTCGGAATATTAAACTCCCTAATGATTTCCGAAATGTAATGTCACATGCGCCTAGCTCCAAGTACCATTCCGCGTTCAAGGTCCGTGATTCCCGTCGCCCACGTTCAAAGTCCGTTAATTCCCGTCATCATATCGGTAAGCCTTTCATGTGAGTTACCTGAGCACAAATGACAGCTCCGTCAATTAACTGCCCTTTCACACCTTGTGTACGCGATATTACTGGCGTCTGTAAATATGCATATCACTATCCCAAGACTTATCAGCCCGGTATATTGGCGCAGACCCCAACAACCGGTGATTAAAGAGGTTGCCAAATAGATATGAGTTCAGTTTGTCATCGTAGTTGACCTTATCATTAAATTTGATAGATGGTCAAAGATATTGTAACGGAATGCCTCACCACTTTCTGTGCCACACTAAGGCTGAGAGATGGACAGTGGAACATTACATTTACGAATAGTACCGTTGGTTTCGAACTGACAGGGAGACCAAACGCCAATCGGATTTTTGTAACTGTTTGTATTTATGGCATGTGAAATTCAGAACTCAAATAAGAATATGCCAAAGAATGTCAATGAAATTCTCAAAAATTCTCGAGCAAATCGACTCTGAAGTTTTCCAAGCACCATTAAATTGCTAAATTTAAGGTGATTTTTTGATGGATCATTTGGCTCTGTGGTTTAATAATCTCATGCCATGTGAGAAGGATCGATTCAAGTCCCAGCTGATACAAATTTTTAAACGATGATGCATGTTCTATGAGCATTTCCGTGAAGTGTAAAAGACATAAAAATAATAAAAAAGAACAGTTGAGACTGGTAATCGCTGAATCGTGTCTGGCTCCACTCACAACTTTTTTCTTTTTGTCTTTTCGAATTCAGTCGAATTTTTACGTCACTTGGCTATAAGATTTATCAAATATGCGCTAATTAACCAATAGGCTATTGTCATTGTTATGAAAAATGTACATCTTCTTAATTCTAATTGCAGGGTGGTAATAATTAAACTTTCGCTAACTGAGGCGGCTCCCATGACAAACGAGTGATCGTATGACAATGCGGGAGACAAATAACGAAAAAAGTAGTGAAAGAATCACATCTCATTTTCCACATGAGAGGAAAACATTCGTTGTTTGTGTAAGGACATGCGGGAGACAAATAACGAAAAAAGTAGTGAAAGAATCACATCTCATTTTCCACATGAGAAGAAAACATTCGTTGTTTGTGTAAGAACATGCGGGAGACAAATAGCGAAAAAAGTAGTGAAAGAATCACATCTCATTTTCCACATGAGAGGAAAACATTCGTTGTTTGTGTTCCATGTTTACGTACCATATCAATGTGACAACCATTTGCGTATACTACATCCTCGAACCACACTAGACGTTGCTCTGCTACTGCCAGGACCACCAGTGGACTACGGAATGTTCAGCTGTCGTCGCACAGCCCGGGCAGTGCCTGAAGATCACACATTACGTCGAGCTTTCCCAGCCATTTCAACAGTAACTACTTCAACAATCTGTGGCACGGTTGACCGTCGGCCTCTCCCAGGAACAATTTCGAAATCGTCAGTTAATTCAAACTTCCGAATCACGTTCTTCGACCCAAGTGTGGATAGACGACCCTCCATATTCCTTTAACGCGTCGATATTCGTGAAGACCATCAGCATTATTACTGTTGTTCTGGTAAAATAGCTTTACAAGTAAAGCCTTGCTCACCCTGTCCAAATCCATGCTGACCGTCTCGAACCATAATGCACACTGATGCTTGTTTCAACCCTACGCCGCCGTACCGATACTGGCGCCAGACGGCAAGTCATCACACTAATGCTGAAAGTTTAGTGTTAGTACTGAAACACGTGGTTGTAAGTGTTAAGTTGGTATCTGACGATATCGAAATTTGTAAACTTCGGTGCAGGGTAACACAACTATGTGAAAATTGAATTCCGATTGGAAATACCTAGGGCGCGCGCTATACGATGCGAAATCCACACTAGCTGGTACATTAAACAATTCGCCTGCGAAAAAGCAGTCCGTTTTCAATGAAACTTACATATCCTATCTGACAGCAATACAAACGAGTCAAATTAAAATGTTGACTCTGAATATTGCTAATCTTTACATTTAGTCTTGAAAATGATTATTGCATCAGAGTTGTTATTGTAATTACGCAGCAAATGAATATAAAAATTAATGCATTTGACTGCCTGATAAAACTGCTTGAAAATCCACAACTTAGCACTTTACTGAAATTTGCTACTGGTATTAAACATCTGAAACGATACTAATATTAATTTCACAAATACATTCAGAAAATGTCTTACCTTACAGTAGATATGAGCTTCGATGATAACTAAATTTATTGGCCTACCTGTGTGCGAGAAACGCTCGTCTGCTCTGCAACCTGTTACTACTGGGACAATAATGAAACTGTCAAAAATCAAATTTCATTTGTCGTACTTGCATGTGCAATGAAAGACGGCATCTTACCAATTTTCATGAAATGCTTGTCACTACACAACTCACGATGTGTATGCGAGAGCGCTAACGGAATCATGAAAGTAAAAACGAAAATGAGGAACTGATCTTAACGGCTGATAAATCAGAATATAGAATCCAAGTTTAACTATGCTTTATTAAACTATGACACCAACACACTTTTTCATAAAGTTCTCACACCTAGACAAGTTAGCACACTATTTCTTAATAGCTCTCCTGTGTAAAATTGCCTTCTTTGACACGTGTTTCAATTATAAGACAAGACCAAATGTTGCTGTTTTTTTTTTTTTTTTTTTACTCGTCAAGTTCCGTAGGGCCAAATTGAGGAGCAAATCTCCAAGCTCACGGAACGTGTCAATACATGAAATTACAATATAAACGTAATAACAGATAAAAATAAATGTTCATGAACCTTACAAAGTCAGTCCATAAATTTAAGTAAACGCTATCAGCAATACAATAAAAATCAGCTTAATTTTTCAAGGAACTCCTCGACAGAATAGGAGTGGCCCATGAGGTAACTCTTCAGTTTCGATTTGAAAGCGCGTGGATTACTGCTAAGATTTTTGAATTCGAGTGGCAGCTTATTGAAAATGGATGCAGCAGTATACTGTACACCTTTTTTGCACGAGAGGTAAGGAAGTCCGATGCAAATGCAGGTTTGATTTCTGCCGAGTATTAACCGAGTGAAAGCTGCTTATTCTTGGGAATGAACTAATATTGGCAACAAGAAACGACAATAAGGAATATACGTATTGAGAGGCCAATGTCAAAATACCCAGACTCGTGTACAGAGGTTGACAAGAGGTTCGTGAACTAACACCACTTATTGCCCGAACCGCCCGTTTCTGAGCCAAAAATATCCTTTTATAATGGGAAGAGTTAGCCCAAAATATAATACCATACGACATAAGCGAATGAAAATAAGCAAAGTAGACTAATTTTCGTGTCGGACGATCACTCACTTCTGATACCGTTCGAATAGTAAAAATGGCAGTATTAAGTCTTTGAACAAGATCCTGAACGTGGGCTTTCCATGACAGTTTACTACCTATCTGAACACCTAGAAATTTGAACTGTTCAGTTTCACTAATCATATTGCCCATTCTGTGAAATTAAAACGTCAGGTTTTGTTGAATTGTTTGTTAGAAACTGTAAAAACTGAGTCTTACTGTGATTTAGCGTTAGTTTATTTTCTACATGCCATGAACTGAGGTCATGTACTGCACTATTTGAAACCGATCCAATATTGCACACAACATCCTTTACTACCAAGCTAGTGTCATCAGCAAACAGAAATATTTGCTGCCTGTTGCTAAAGTAAGAGGTGAACCAATTGTGAGCTACTCCCCGTATTCCGTAATGGTCCAACTTCTGGAGCAGTATTTTATGATCAACACAATCAAATGCCTAAGTTAAATCAAAAAATGTGCCAAGCGTTCGAAACATTTTGTTTAGCCCACCCAGTACCTCACAGAGAAAAGAGAATATATCATTTTCAATTGTTAAACGACTTCTAAAGCCGAACTGTACATTTGATAGCAAATCGTGTGATATAAAATGATCAATTATCCTTACATACATAGCCTTTTCAATAACTTTTGCAAACACTGATGGCACAGAAATAGGTCTAAAATTATTTACATTATCCCTTTATCCCTTTTTATAAAGCGGTTTTACTACTGAGTGCTTTAATCGCTCAGGAAACTGACCATTCCTAAAGGGAAAATTACAAATATGGCTAAATACAGGGCTAACATGTGCAGCACAGTACTTTAATATTCTGCTAGACACTCCATCATAACCATGAGAGTCCTTAGTCTTCAGTGATTTAATTATTGACTCAATCTCCCTCTTGTCTGTATCACAGAGGAGTATTTCAGACATCAATCTCGGAAAGGCATTTGCCAAGATATTTACATGATTTCCTGTAGAAACTTATTTTTTATTTAATTCACCAGCAATGCTCAGAAAATGATTGTTATATACTGTACATATTTCTGATTTATCAGTAACAGAAATATTTTTACTGAGAACTAATTTTATATCGTCGACCTTGTGCTGCTGACCAGACACTTCCTTCACAACTGACCATATGATTTTAATTTTATCCTATGAATTAGCTATCCTATTCGCATACCACATACTCTTTGCCTTCCTGATAACATTTTTAAGCACCTTACAATACTGTTTGTAATGGGCTGCTGTAGCTTTATTGTGGCTACTTCTAACATTTTGGTATAATTCCCGCTTTGTTCTACATGATATCCTTATCCCACTAGTCATCCACCTGGGCTGCCCATTACTGCTAGTACCCCGTTTAGTATGTTCTAATGGAAAGCAACTCTCAAAGAGCATGAGAAATATGTTAAGGAAAGCATTGTATTTATCATCTATGTTATCGGCATCATAAACATCCTGCCACTCTTGTTCCTTGACAAGTTTTGAAAAACTCTCTATTGCTGTTGGATTAACTTTCCTAAATACTTTGTAATTAAATATGACATTGGTTTGAGTACAAAAGTCTTTTGGTATTAAAATTTGCGCAGCATGGTCTGAAAGGCCATTCATACTTTTACTAGCAGAATGCCCATCTAGTAATGAAAAATGAATAAAAATATTGTCTATGGCTGTGCTACTGTTCCCCTGCACACTAGTTGGAAAAAACACAGTTTGCATCAGATCATATGAATTTACGAGATCTACCAACATCCTTTTTCTTGCACCATCATATACAAAATTCATATTGAAGTCACCACATATAACTAGTTTCTGGTACTTCCTACAAAGTGAATCAAGAACCCTCTCTAGCTTGAGCAGAAATGCCCTGAAGTCGGAGTTAGGGGACCTATAAACAACAAAAATTAGAAGTTTAGTTTCACTAAATTCAAATACCGCTGCACAACATTCAAATATCTGCTCAGCGCAGTGTCGTGATACGTCTATGGACTCAAATGGAATACTGTTTTTTACGTACAGAGCCACTCCTCCACCCCGCAAGGAACTCCTTGAGAAACAGCCAGCTAATCTGTAGCCTGGTAAAGGAAGCCTCTGAATTGTCAAATTATTTAAGTGGTGCTCTGATATCCCAATAATATCGTAGTCAACATCTATAAGCAGTTCACTAACTTTATCTCTAAAACCTCTTATATTTTGATGAAATATGCAAATTCCTTCAATACTTGAAAACATTACATCCTCTGGAGGTGAGACCTTTGTTGGAGGGACTTCTTTTAAGCAGGTATACCTATCAGCTGACTTCAGTCTAAAAAAGGTGCAGCTCTAACACAAACTACTACAGGAATTTTTCCAAGTGTAACACCACCACCACCCACTACACTGTCACCTATAAGCTTAGCCAGTATCCCCTTCCCATACCTATTGATAGACCTACTGATAGACTTAACTGGCACCACTGAGATGTGTCCAATGCCCTTTGTCATCAGCACCCTCCCCAGCCCCACGTTAACGCGCCTAACAGCCACATCAAACACGACGCTGAAACAGTTGCACGAAATGCACATTAGTGCCTCCAGTTTGATTTGCTATCTTAACCAAGTCACCACCTACATCATATTGTTGTGGTCTTCAGCCTAAAGACTGGTTTCATGCAGCTTCCATGCTACTCTATCCTTTACAAGCTTCTTCACCTCCGAGTAACTACATCAACCTGCATCATTCTGAGTTTTAGTGTATTCACCTCTTGATCTCCCTCTACGATTTTTACCCTCCACGGTTTCCTCCAGTACTGAATTGTTGATTTGTTGAAGCCTCAGAACATGTTCTACCAATCTATCCCTTCTTCTAGTCAAGCTGTGTCACAAATTCCTCTTCTCCTTACTTACGTGATCTACCCATCTAATCTTCAGCATTCTTCTGTAGCGCCACATTTCGCAAGCTTCTATTCTTTTCTTGTCCAAACTATTTATCGTCCATGTTTCACTTCCCTACATGGCTGCACTCCTCACAAATACTTTCAGAAAAGACTAACTGACACTTAAATCTATATTGAATGTTAACACATTTCAATTATTCAGAATCGCTTTCCTTGCCATCGTCAGCCTATGTTTTATACCGATCTGCTTCGACCATCATAAGTTATTTTGCTGCCCAAATAGCAAACCTCATCTACCACTTTAAGTGTCTCATTTTCTAATCTAATTCCCTCAGCATCACCTGATTTAATTCGACTACATTCCATTATCCTCGTTTTGCTTTTGTTGATGTTCATCTTATATCCTCCTTTCAAGACACTGTCCATTTCGTTCAACTGCTCTTCCAGGTCCTTTGCTGTCTCTGAGAGAATTACAGTGTAATCGGCAGACTTAATTGTTTTTATTTCTTCTCCATGGATTTTAATTCTTCATTCAAATTTTTCTTTGGCTTCCTTTACTGCTTGTTCAATGTACAGACTGAATAACATCGGGGGTAGGCTACAACCCTGTCTCACTCCCTTCTCAACCACTGCTTCCCTTTCGTGGCCCCAGATTCTTCTAACTGCCATCTGGTTTCTGCACAGATTGTAAAAAGCCCTTCGCTCCTTGTATTTTATCCATGCCACCTTTAGAATTTGAAACAGTATATTCCAGTCAACATTGTCAAAAGGTTTCTATAAGTCTACAAATGCTGGAAACGTAGGTTTACGTTTCCTTAACCTAGTTTCTAAGATAGTAGAAGGGTCAGTGTTACCTCACGTGTTCCAAAATTTCTACGGAATCCAAACTGATCTTCTCCGAGGTCGGCATCACCCAGTTTTTCCATTCGTCTTTAAAGAATTCGTGTTGGTATTTTGCAACAGTAACTTATCGAACTGATAGTTCGGTAACTTCCACACCTGTCACCACTTGCTTTCTATGGAAATGGAATTATTATATTCTTCTTGAAGTCTGAGGGTATTTCGCTGTCTCATACATCTTGCTCACCAGGATAGTGTTTTGTCAGAGCTGTCTCTCCCTAGGCTATCAATAGTTCTAATGGACTGTTGTCTACTCTTGCGGCCTTGTTTCTACTTAGGTCTTTCAGTGCTCAGCAAATTCTTCATGCAGTATCATACCTCCCATTTCATCTTCATGTACGTCCTCTTCCATTTCCATAATACTGCCCTCAAGTTTGTCGCCCTTGTATAGAGCCTCTGTATACTCCTTCCACCTTTCTGCTTTGCCTTCTTTGTTTAGGACTGGTTTCGAATCTGCGCTCTTGATATTCATACAAGTTGTTCTCTTTTCTCAAAAGGTCTCTTTAATTTTCCTGTAGGCAGTGTCTATCTTACCCCTAGTGATATATGCCTCTATGTCCTTGCATCTGTGCTCTAGTAATCCCTGCTTAGCCATTTTACACTTCCTGTCGATCTCATTTTTGAGACGTTTGCATTCCTTTTCGCCTGCTTCATTTACTGTATTTTTACATTTCCTCCTTAAATTCAATATCTCCTCTGTTACCGAAGGACTGATGCTAGCCCTTGCCTTTTTACCTACTTGATCCTCTGCTGCCTTCACTATTTCCTCTCTCAAATCTACCCATTCTTCTTCTACTGTACTCCTCTCCCCCGTTCTTGTCAATCGTCAATCGTTCCTAATGCTCTCTCTGATACCCTCTACAACTTCTATTTCTTTCAGTTTATCAAGGACCGATATCCTTAAGCTCCTATCTTTTTGCAGTTTCTTCAGTTTTAATCTACAGTTCATAATCAATAAATTGTGGTCGAAGTCCACATCTGCCTCTGGAAATGTCTTACAATTTAAAACCTGGTTTCTAAATCTCTGCCTAACCATTATATAATCATCTGAAACTTCTGGTGTCCCCAGGTCTCTTCCACGGGTACAATAAAACATTAAATTATAAAATTTCTACTGTAAACTTCAACTAAACAATAAAAAATTGAACAGTTGAAAATATAAAGGAAAATTGGATTAATTTGAAAGTTGGCTTTTGTCACTGTCCCATTAATATCATCCGATTTGACGAGTATCTTTCTACTAAACTTCGTCCGAACAGGCCTTGTTAGGTCCAACGGTACCGACCGACCGCTGTGTCAGCCTCAGACCACACGCCTGTGGATGCAGAGATGGAAGGGCATGTGGTCAGCACACTGCTCTCCCGGCCGTATGTCAGTTTACGAGACCAGAGACGCTGCCTCTCAATCAAGTAGCTCCTCAGTTTGCCTCACAAGGGCTGAGTGCCTCCCGCTTGCCAACAGTGCTCGGCAGACCGTATGGTCACGCATCCAACTGCTAGCCCAGCCCGACAGCGCTGAACTTCGGTGCTCTGTCGGGAACCGGTGTTACCACTGCGGCAAGGCTGCTGGCATGATTATCTTTCATCAAACATATTATTATAAAATCATTTTTAAATAACGTGGCCTACATTACACGGCAGATCAGGTTCAAAATGGTTCAAATGGCTCTGAGCACTATGGGACTCAACTGCTGAGGTCATTAGTCCCCTAGAACTTAGAACTAGTTAAACCTATCTAACCTAAGGACATCACAAACATCCATGCCCGAGGCAGGATTCGAACCTGCGACCGTAGCGGTCTTGCGGTTCCAGACTGCAGCGCCTTTAACCGCACGGCCACTTCGGCCGGCGGCAGATCAGGTTCCATCCTTTTCAAAGTGAATACATTCCCAGACTGTCTAACACACACTGTTACTCTCTTCAAAAAATAACCTTCCTGACCAACATTTGTGGTCTGAACAACAGACACAAAGGATATGGCTATATCAATACTACAGAGATTGAGTACATTTATCAAATTCGCAACTCCATTCACATTTGTGGGCAAAACTTCTTGAAAATCGTCTTGGCATATAAGAGTGTCCCCTTTCAGCACTAATAACAACGCAAATGCTGAATCGCACAGTCTGAACGTCATACCTACACACTGAGATGATAAAAGTAATGAGATATCTTCTAATATCGTGTGGGACCTTATTATTCCCGGCATAGTGCAGGACCTCGACGTGGGTTGGGCTCAACAAGTCGTTGGAAGCTCCTGCAGAAATATTGTACCATGCTGCTTCTACAGCCGTCCATAATGGTGAAAGTGTTGCCGGTGCAGTATTTTGTGCACGAACTGACCTTGTTATGTCCCACAAATGTTCGATTGGATTCTGGATTGCCAAATCATTCGATCGAACTGTCCAGAATGTTCCCCAAAACAGTTGCGGACAACTGTGGCCCAGTAACATGGCGCATTATCCATAAAGGAATCCATCGTTGTTCGGTAACGTGAGGTCCATGAATGGACGCATCTGGTCTCCCAGTAGCCCAACGTAACCATCTCCAGTCAATGATCGATTCAATTCCATACAAACACAATCCACAGCATTATGGAGCCATCACCAGCTTGCACAGTGCCCTGTTGACAACTTTGTGGGGTCTTAGAACCCTACCATCAGTTACTACTAATTGAAATCGGGGCTCATTGACCAGGCCACGGTTTTCCAGTCGGCTAGGATCCATCCGATATGGTCACGATACCAGGAGAGGCACCGTACGCGATGTCGTGCTGTTAGCAGAGGCACTCACATTGGTCGTCTGCTGAATTTCGTCGCACTGACCTAAAGGATACGTTTATCTTAGGCCTCACAATGATTTCTGCAGTTATTTCGCGTAGTGTTGCGTGTATGTTAGCACTGACAGTTGTATGCAAACGGCGCTGCTCTCGGTCGTTAAGCGAAGGCCGTCGGCTACTGCGTTGTCCACGGTGAGACGTAATGCGTGAAATCTGGTATCCTCGGCACAGTCTTGCTCCTGTGGATCTCGGAATATTGAATACCTTAACGATTTCTGAAACGGAACGTGCCATGAATGTAGGTCCAACTACCACTCCGCTTTCAAAGCCTGTTAACTCTCGTCGAGTAGCCATGATCACGTCGGCAACCTTTTCTCATGAATCGCGTGAGTACAGGTGGCAGACCCGCCAATGCACTACCTTTTATACCTTGTATTCGCGATACTACCGCCGTCTGTACATGTTCATTTCGCTATCCCATGTTTTCTATCACCTCAGCGTAAAGTTCTTTATTCGTACGGCAAATGCTTTTCCCTCTGCACTGGCTCAAAGTGGCAAAAGTTTAAATACAACCTTTCTGTACGCATCACAAGCAAAATTCCAGTTTTTATTGAAAATATAAGTTCTTCGTTATCGACGTTTTGTAAAAGATGGTTAACAAATATTTTTATTCAAAAAATACAAATTAATTTTTTAAAGCTTTACGTACTTGATATTTCACGTAAACGCTCATACAACACGCAACTTCATTTAAAAACTTACTTTGGAACAGAATCGAACCCAGGTCACCCATGCGGCAGGCGAGCAGTCCATCAAAGAGATACGTGGTCCGTCTAAACATTGCCCTTGCGGTAGTAAACTAAATGCTCTCAGAAGGCTTGAACGTCGATTTTCTCGAGAATGTTTGAAAGTTGCATTGACCTGCTGTGGCGGACTGATATTGTGTTCTGAATTTTGTAACGCCGGAAATGCATATCCTCCTATTGTACTATAATTTGTTTTCCTTATTTTTGTTACCTGAATATATGACATTTCTGTGTCTTTACATATTGTAATTGTTTTAGTATTTGTATATATATATATATATGTCGATGTATAATTGGTTTGTTTCGTAAATATTATTTGTATTTTTACGCTGGGTCTTGCCTAGGGAAAACTGCTATCGAACGATTACATCGATAGGTCGTGTGAAGACTCAAAGTGTGTAGGATCTTTGGTAGTGTTAACTCTGCCGCGTGGAGCGCGGGCAGAGCTGTGAGAGTCTGGCTGGAGTAGCGAGTGGAGCAGGTGTGTTGTGTGACAATCCCGCGAGTTGCCGCGCTTTCGGGGTTTGGCAGCATGTAATTGCGCTCGACTCGCGATGATAGTTTCTGACATGGTGTCGCGGACGGGAAGCATTAGCTGGCGCACATCAAGAGCCCGTTTCGCCTGGTGACCGTGTCGAGAAGAAGGCGCGCCAACATCCAGCTTCTGCAACAGCGACGGCCGACAATGAGTGACTGTCGCCACCTCCTCGATCGACGGCTTCAAACCTTCAGTCAACCAACAAGGAAGACTAAAAGCACGTAAAGTTTCAGAACTGTATGGCAGACCTCAGCTTTTCAAATTGTTCCATTTGCCTCGCAAAATTACAGCAACTTAGCATGAACCTTTGTTGCTCATTGTCCCAATTGCATTGCCAAGCAGGGTCCCTTCCTTGTCCGAAATGAACCCGAGTGTCGTTGAAATTCAAACGCCAGCATAAGTCCATTTCACTGCTTTAATTTCAAAGTTCAATTTAAGTATTCATAGCTGGCTACAATAGTTAGATTAAACAAGCACAAATTAAGAGTGCGAGTTTTGTTACCGTATTTTAGCTTACCTGTGACTGCAGCTCAGCTTGGTACGTACTAAATTTTACTATTGTTAATTGTTCAGAATCGTTTAATTCAAGTTCAAAGTTAAATCTCTTCTTTCTAAATTGCGTAGATTCAAGTAGCTTTAGAAATGATTGTTGAGGTAGTCCAAGACTAACTGTATTCCGATGTGCTTCAGAAAGAAAGCTCACTATTAACTTCAGTCACTAAATTAACTTTCGATTTTCCGGTTTCATTAATTCTTTTGCTAAATTAAGTGTAGCGAAATTTATTACTTCTGACAAACTTTCAGTTTTCACACTACACGTGTCAACCTTCAGTTGCCATGCTTCTAGTGCTAATTATATGTGTAATAACCTTTCTTTTTCAGTTATTATAGTAATTGTCCATAGGACTGGCGACCGTAATTTCCCCCGAATCTCAAATATCTAATTACCGCTAGTTGATTGTTAGCGTAACGGCCGCACATTTACTTTCTTTATTAACTTTATCCCTATTTCAAAATTAATTTCCATCAGTTTCACTTGCATTTTTCCTTTCATTTAGATGTAACCCTTTCCTCCCTCTTTACCGACAGGTTAACTTCGGTGACGATTGCTTTTCCAAAATTCCCATTAGGTACACGCGGTTTCATTTTTCACTGTCATTAAGGTCGATAAGTGAGGGGGAGGTTACACGTGGCGACCTGGTGACAGGACAATCTTCAAATTTGAGGTTGTTCTGGACACGAATTTTGCATTGTACAAATCTCGTAACAAAGTACTGGTTACGAAGTGGTCGATACGTCAGCGAGAATATTAGTGTGAGGAATCCTAATTAGATTTGAGATTTGGCATTTATATTGAAAATTATTAAAATGAGCGAAGGCAACAATTACCAAAATTTGGTAGGCTTGGATAAGGAACAATCGGTCGAACAGTGGGGAACGCGCACCGCGGTACCCATTGTTCAAGGACAGGCGGCTAGCATGAAAGACGCGACCGCCGAAACGCAACAAAGAGCAGAAATGGAATTCCACACTTTAGAAAATGTTTCGGAGTCGGAAGTGAAAATCAAATGCGAATCCCTTGATGACGAATACGGGGGGGACAATTAAAGAGGAAGCCGCTACGGAAGTAAAACCGGTAGTTTCCGGGAATTTAACTGATTTATTGAATGTTTTGATTACCGAAATCAAGAGTCAATCGGCCAAGCAAGAAGCTCAGTCGGAAAAAATTGATCGAAAGCTAGACAGTCACAACAAAGCTATTAATGTTGTTAACAACAATGTTGGAGTTGTTAACACAAAAGTTGATAAAATCAAAGAAGATATTGTTGTGATTAATAGCGAAATCGGTAATCTTAAACAGGAAATGATAGGCGTTCAGGCGGAAATTGCGAGCATAAATACTCGTTTTTATTCCGAAATTAGCAGAATCGAGAAAAGTGTAGGAGAAGCAGTTGCTCCGATCATCGAGAATAAGGTGACGGAACAAATTCAATTAGTGAAAAAAGAGGATCAAAAGAAGGCGGAAACTTTAAAGGCTTTAGTATCCGAAGTAGATACCAAAGTGACGAAGCAGGCTAATACCTGCGAAGAGAAAAAAAGGGTAGCAGAAACACTTGCGACAACCACTTGCCAAGTAATTACGAGAGTGTCGGAATTAGAAAAGAAACTTGATGAAAAAATGAGCTATGTGCCAATCTATGCACATAGTTCGGAATTGTTGACGAAAGAGGAGCGGTTCGACCCCTTGAAAAAAGGCGGTATACACGCGACGGATTTCATTAAGAATTGTGTAAGAGTTTTACCCAGATCATGGACTAATGAGAGAAAAATTAATGCGATTATTGATGTGTTGGCTGGTGATGCCAAGCGTTGGGGCTTAAACCTCAACATTACGGACCTGACTTTTGACGAATTTAAAAATTTGTTTCTGGCTGAATACCGGTCAGAGCAAAAACAGCAAAGTGTCTGGCGCGAATTTATCGTATCGAGGGCTTTCGATGCGAATTCGCGCGGCTCGATGAAGGAGTTTTGTGAGGGCTGGATCCGCAAGTTGGAATATTTGCGTGATCGCCGCACGGAATCCGAAATAGTCTGGGAACTCTACATGAAGCTTCCAGATGATACAAAACGCTACGTAAGGAGCAATTACAGGACAATCAATGATTTCCTGGAAAAAGTTGAGGACGAGGACAATTGGCGCAATAATCGCGACAGTGGTAGAGGCCGTGGTAACAACAACGGGTACCACAGCAACCACAACAACGATAACCATGGGAATAATGCATACCGCAACCATGGCAGCAATAACAATAATGGTTCGGATCGTAATAACAATCGGTACAATGCAAATAATAACAGGAATGACGGAAACCAGTATCATACTAACGTGATACGGGCTTCACAGAATAGTAATAACGCCAGAGGGTGTGATCAGCCGCCTCAGCAGCATCCGGGGACCGTATCTGCTGGGACGAGACAGGGAAACCATTAGCCGCGCCGGTGAGGGGCCGACCGGGCGTGGAGAAATTTTGGCGGCCCAATAGCAGGAGAAAACCCAGGTGTCGTCGATATGAAAATTCCGTGTGGAATAATCAACGGCGGGAGAGTGTGCCAGTGTTAGGAGAAAGGAGTGCGCCCACAAGTAGTAGATCAGCTGTATACACGGCAGTAGGCAGTACATTCACTGTCAGTGAGAACAATTTAAGTAGTGTTCCGGAAATCGATTATAAAGTGGCAGCTGTAATACCCACAGCGGAACTGGAGATTGAGTTTAAGAATGATTCGCAAGTGTTGAGAGAAGATCAGATGTCGGATAAAACGTCCGTCATCGAGCGAGGGGATGCAGAGAGGGATGAGGTCTGGTTAAGGCAGTTCGGTCGCTTATACGACGGACTAAGAGATTATAGGGGCCTGTATGGGAGAAGTGTTTATGGGGAGCGCGTGCAGGATTTTCCGCGTCTCGTCCCGCAGGAAGATAGTGTTTGTGAAATGATAGAAAGTTCTGGCCCTAACCGGCAGACTTTACTAGAAATAGTTGATGTTAATGGGGGGCACGAGCAAGATTGGTCGTGTTTCGTCCCGCAAGAGCTGGATGTTGAAGTAGTAACGGAAAGTTCTGGCCCTAACCGGCAGACCTTATCGAAAGTTTCAGTGGTAGAAGTAGCCGACCCATCCGACGCAAACCTCCAGTTTAAACATTGCGAAAGTATTAAGGAGAAAGATTGCGAAAATTTTAGTGATAGCCGGACACGATTGGTAGAAAACCACGTAGATTACAGTGTGTATGAGGTTAGAGCTGACGTTATACGGTCAGACGATAACAGTGTGGGTTGCGCAGATCTAGAGGAAGTAACTGCAGATACTACTGGGCACATTTCTCCAGGTAGATTGGCAGGTGAGACCAATCTGGCTAAAGAGGAATCAACGAAGGTACAATTAGTGAATTGATAGCAAAGAAACACTCGCTAGTTGACGAGTTACAGGAAAAGGTTTCGGTATTGGAGGCGAAGCTACAGACAAAGCCTCAGGACAAACGTGTTGAAATTAAAACTGTATGTGAACAGAGGCTGAAAAAGCCGCCAGATAAGCCGGATTTGGGATCAAAGCCGGATGGTTTTTCTGGAATGACCTGGATATAGACGAGGATTTACTGTGGGAAAATAAAGAAACAGTCGAGGACAAGTGTAGACGGGTAGTAGTGTCTGTTAATATGCACGACCTACAACTAAACGTGTTGATTGACACCGGTGCAGAATTGAGTGTTGTATCTGGGAAAATATTTGAGTTACTGAAAGATAGACCTGGCATCGTAGTTATGCCAGTAACAGGAGTGAGAATTATCAGTGCTACTGGGAAGGCCAGTAAACCGGTCACAAAACAGATTTTTGTCCACTTCGAGATATGTGGGGCACGATTTGAACAAGAGTTTGTCGTCGTGCCAGACTTGACTACGGAAGTAATTATCGGGTTAGATTGGCTATTAAAGTACCGTGCAGTGATTAATTGCGAAAGCAAAACTTTGACATGTACGTCACAAGATAAAACAATAGCAATTAGTTTTGACGAGGTAGGAGACGGTGTGCATAGGCAATACCAGCCTATACACATTGTTAACTGGCCGGATGCTATTGACGTAGGTATGAATTTGAACTACTGTAATGTGAGGAATCTCGGCATTAACAATAGTGTAGAAAGTGAATTGGAAAGTATTGTAGACGGTGTGTCAAACATTACACACGAACAAAGACGAGGCCTGTATGAAGTAATAATGATGAATAAGAGAGTGTTTTCAGACAAACCGGGACTTGTGGAAGGATATAAATGCAAGTTGCATGTGATTCCGCACGAACCATTCTTCGTGAGACCGTATGCTATACCGCTGTCCAAAAAGGAAGCAGTGCAACGGGAGACAGATAAGAGCATCGAATGGGGAGTGATTGAAAGAAGTACGAGTCCATATAATAACGGTTTGGTCATTGTAGCAAAACGGGATGGTAGTGTGCGTATTGTGATTGACGCACGCACGTTGAATAGGGTCGTTCAACGTGAAACAGACAGACCAGAGAGTATGGAGGACATTTTGCAACGTTTTCATGACGTTAAATTCATGACTAGCCTCGATCTGACGGCTAGTTACTGGCAAATAGAACTCGAAGAAGAATCTAGGCCATACACCGCCTTCTTGTTTGCGGGCAGGTGTTATCAGTATAGAGTACTGCCGTTTGGACTTAATATATCTGTGTCCGTATTCATCAGGGCCCCAGATGAAGTGCTAGGACCGGCTTTGAGTTCAAGATTAACTGTATATGTTGACGACCTATTGTTGGCCAATGCCACTTGGCATGACCATTGTGACCTGTTAGATGAAGCTTTTAGAGCATTGCGCCGTCGCGGAATGACTCTAAAGCTAAAGAAATGCGAATTTGTGAAGCAGGAACTGAAATTTTTAGGGCATGTAATTACCACTGCTGGTATTACAAAGGACCCAGAGAAACTAGAGGCAATAAGGAATTGTCCTCCACCCAAGTCTAGGAAACAGTTAAAAAGTTTTCTAGGGCTAACAGGATTTTACCGTAAATTTGTAAAAGGACAAGTGTTTAATGATGAAAATTTGAATAACCTCTTACGCAAAAGCCGGCCGCGGTGGTCTAGCGGTTCAGGCGCTCAGTCCGGAACCGCGCGACTGCTACGGTCGCAGGTTCGAATCCTGCCTCGGGCATGGATGTGTGTGATGTCCTTAGGTTAGTTAGGTTTAAGTAGTTCTAAGTTCTAGGGGACTGATGACCACAGATGTTAAGTCCCATAGTGCTCAGAGCCATTTCTTACGCAAAAACGTTCCGTTTGTGTGGACTGACAGGTGTCAGGCCGCTTTCGAGAGATTAAAAGACGAGTTGTTAAGATCTAACATACTATTTCATCCTGATTTATCGCTACCCTTCCATCTGGGAACGGATTCGTCGAATTATGGGGTGGGGGTAGAACTGTTCCAAGAAGTTGGTAAAGGAGAGGATAAGGAACACCGGACGATAGCGTTCGCGAGTCGAACTTTATCAAAAAGTGAGCGAAACTACACGATTTCTGAGAAAGAGTGTCTCGCTATCGTGTGGGGATACAAAAAGTTCAAGGGTTACCTATGGGACCGTAAGGTGATTATTCATACGGACCATAAGACGCTCACTTATCTGAAGGATTGTAAACTACTTCACGAAAGACTGACTAGGTGGTCGCTGTATTTACAGCAATTTAACTATGACATCTGTTACGTAAAAGGGACCGACAATTGCGTAGCGGATGCGCTGTCGCGTTTGCCCGAGTCTAATCAAGAGATATTGAAAGATGAGTCAGATGGAGTGGTCAAATTATACTATTTTAAAGAAGTTGAGGGACGTAAATTAATAATGAACATCTGTAAGAATCTACGTCGTCATCAGAACGAGGACGGTTGTTTAAATATGGTGAAAACCCGATATGACGAAAGGAGTCCAGAAGGAGAAAAATTAAGGAAGTATTACAAGATATACGATCATATCTTGTACATATGTAAGACTGTAGATAGTAATATTTGGCGGGTATGCTGGCCCACCAAATACGTCACGGAAATAATTGACTACTACCATTTGGCGTTGGTCACTGTGGACCAAAGAAATGTACGGAAAAGCTGAGTGAAGTAGCGCATTTTAACAACATGTTAAAACGCGTTACTGACAGAGTGAAAACTTGCGATTTATGTCAGAAGGTGAAGGTTACCAACTGTACGAGTCGTGGTCCTATGCAAAGTATAAGGCCTAACGACACCTTTGAATTATTGTGTGTGGACTTGTACGGACCTTTGCCCAAGTCATCAGGAAACTTCGCCTACATTTTAGTAGTGCTAGAAGCTTTTTCCAAGTTCATCAAACTATACCCGATTAGGAAAGCTACAGCCAAAGCGGTCTATAGCAAGCTTGTGAACGATTATTTTGTTCATATTGATAAGCCCAAGGCGATTCTATCAGACAATGGGGCACAATTTACTTCTAAGTTGTGGAATGAAGGCATGGAAAGTAATGGGGTCGAGGTGATCCATATTTCAGCTTATTGTCCAGCTGGGAATCCCGCTGAGAGGTATATGCGCGAGCTGGGCCGACTTTGCCGTACCTATTGCCATCACAACCATAGGGCATGGTGCAAATATGTAGCAGTATTTGAGAGAATTATGAACACCTTGAGACATGAATCTACGGGATTTTCTCCAGAGGAAATCTTGTTGGATGACAGAAGTAAAAGTTTAGTGGAAGAGATAATCAAATTCCCTCCACGGATTGACATTAGTATTGGTGTGAAAAAGGATCGTTTGCGAGAAGTAATGAAGCTAAAAGCCGATGCTCGCATACGTCGTCAAGACGCTAAAGCGCATTTTGCTAAGTTTGCAATCTGAGACTTAGTACCTGTAAAAGCTCATGAGAAATCGAGCGAGATAGACAATGAAATCTCTAAATTTAAGTTTGTTTATAATGGACCATATAAAGTCATTGGTATACCTCACACAAATGCTTATTGCTTAGAGTATCCAAGCTCTGGAAAAATAATAGGTATACGGAACATTGTAGACTTGAAATTGTACCGACCTAGGATCGATTAATACCACACAATGGGTAATTTATACAGTATGTAAAATAGACTGTAAGATTTAACGATTTGCTAGATTGCCATGCTTTTGACTGACCAAGGTCATTAAAGAAGTTGTAATTAATAAGCAATTAATTTTGATTAATCAATTTAATTTTAATCAATTTAATCATGATCTAATCAACTGAAAAAGCCAAGCTGCTAGTTTAAGTTTTCAGCTGAGTCGCAGTAGATTAAGGAATGTAAATATGATTTTGTAAATAGCTGTAAGATTTCATAAATATGTGATTTACTAGTCATTGCCGATGTACTTAGACGCTGTTTTAAGTTTCAGGCTAGTACATGCGTGTGATGAAGGACAGTGTAGAGTTATCCACTGTGATAGTGTTTATGGACTCCTTGAGATTACTCGGGAGTGAGTTTTTCCGAAAGAATTCAGTGAAACGGACGTTCTGGAAACGCCGTCACAAGGGCGAGTGAGATCAAGCGTGCCGCACACGCGGGCGCAACAATACTAGCGAGGCGAGCCGCTGTCGGCTGTTGTGCCGCTGTTGGCTCTTGTGCCGCTGTCGGCATTCTTTGTACTTGCGAGTACGGAAGGCGGAATTGTTTTTCTTCCTGGACAGCTGAAAGAATTCTGCTGTTAATATTTATGCTTTTGTCGATCTGCTGTACATAATTTTCTTGTTTAGCGTTAAATAGATTCTCGTGACGAGAATATTAATTATGAAAAGGTTATATAAAATGTGTAGTCTATTTAATTATTTATTTGCGTATTTTGGTCTACCTGTTTTTATGACCATGCACTCTAATTAATTTTGCAAATAGTATTCCATTTCTTGTAGTGTTACGAATTTTAATGATTTTGGAATAGCTAAACCATTTTCTATGTTTTCTATGAATTTTAATATGTTGTCAACCTGTTTTATTTTGATCAAGATGACAGAGTGGAATACGATTAGGAGTGTCTCCACTCAATTATTATCGTCTAAAAATTGGTTTATGGTTAATTAGGCGAATGCTAAATTTTGTTGATGTTTTGAGCATATGCATTTCCGCTGTTTCTTTTTTTTTTGGACATTTTCTGAGTCTGTTTACGTTACACGAACATCCTCAGACAATGTGGGGCACGTGTAACGCCGGAAATGCATATCCTCCTATTTCCATCTATTGTACTATAATTTGTTTTCCTTATTTTTGTTACCTGAATACATGACATTTCTGTGTCTTTACATATTGTAATTGTTTTACTATTTGTATATATATATTTATGCATTTATGTCGATGTATAATTGGTTTGTTTCGTAAATATTATTTGTATTTTTACGCTGGGTCTTGCCTGGGGAAAACTGCTATCGAACGATTACATCGATAGGTCGTGTGAAGACTCAAAGTGTGTAGGATCTTTGGTAGTGTTAACTCTGCCGCGTGGAGCGCGGGCAGAGCTGTGAGAGTCTGGCTGGAGTAGCGAGTGGAGCAGGTATGTTGTGTGACGCTCCCGCGAGTTGCCGCGCTTTCGGGGTTTGGCAGCATGTAATTGCGCTCGACTCGCGATGATAGTTTCTGACATGGTGTCGCGGACGGGAAGCATTAGCTGGCGCACATCAAGAGCCCGTTTCGCCTGGTGACCGTGTCGAGAAGAAGGCGCGCCAACATCCAGCTTCTGCAACAGCGACGGCCGACAATGAGTGACTGTCGCCACCTCCTCGATCGACGGCTTCAAACCTTCAATCAACCAACAAGGAAGACTAAAAGCACGTAAAGTTTCAGAACTGTATGGCAGACCTCAGCTTTTCAAATTGTTCCATTTGCCTCGCAAAATTACAGCAACTTAGCATGAACCTTTGTTGCTCATTGTCCCAATTGCATTGCCAAGCAGGGTCCCTTCCTTGTCCGAAATGAACCCGAGTGTCGTTGAAATTCAAACGCCAGCATAAGTCCATTTCACTGCTTTAATTTCAAAGTTCAATTTAAGTATTCATAGCTGGCTACAATAGTTAGATTACACAAGCACAAATTAAGAGTGCGAGTTTTGTTACCGTGTTTTAGCTTACCTGTGACTGCAGCTCAGCTTGGTACGTACTAAATTTTACTATTGTTAATTGTTCAGAATCGTTTAATTCAAGTTCAAAGTTAAATCTCTTCTTTCTAAATTGCGTAGATTCAAGTAGCTTTAGAAATGATTGTTGAGGTAGTCCAAGACTAACTGTATTTCGATGTGCTTCAGAAAGAAAGCTCACTATTAACTTCAGTCACTAAATTAACTTTCGATTTTCCGGTTTCATTAATTCTTTTGCTAAATTAAGTGTAGCGAAATTTATTACTTCTGACAAACTTTCAGTTTTCACACTACACGTGTCAACCTTCAGTTGCCACGCTTCTAGTGCTAATTATATGTGTAATAACCTTTCTTTTTCAGTTATTATAGCAATTGTCCATAGGACTGGCGACCGTAATTTCCCCCAAATCTCAAATATCTAATTACCGCTAGTTGATTGTTAACGTAACGGCCACACATTTACTTTCTTTATTAACTTTATCCCTATTTCAAAATTAATTTCCACCAGTTTCACTTGCATTTTTCCTTTCATTTAGATGTAAGCCTTTCCTCCCTCTTTACCGACAGGTTAACGTCGGTGACGATTGCTTTTCCAAAATTCCCATTAGGTACACGTGGTTTCATTTTTCACTGTCATTAAGGTCGATAAGTGAGGGGGAGGTTACAATTTCATGTACCATAAATTTAAAAAAGTTATAAAAACCCATCGTCGTGTGGTCTACTTGAGGTGTCTGATTGCCGTCAACAAACATTTGAAGATACCAAATGTACTGTGGAGGCTGTTATCAGTATGCCCAACTGATTTAAATGGGTTCCAAAAGAGATACTAGAATAGACTCCATTGTTAGGTGCTTCTGTCCGACAGACACTTTCTTCTCCAAGGAAGAGATGTCCTATAATAAGACGCTACAAGTCACTGAAGAATAAAAATAGGAAAAGTAAGTCAAATTTTTGATAGTGTCATCTTCAAAATCTGATCTTACCGTAAGCCAACTGCTGCAGAGCTAGGACGTTGAAAATGATCTGCAGGTTCATATCAGTATTAAAACCAAGAGTTTATTGATTTACCTTCGTGAATTATTTCTAAATTTGTGGACAGGCCTTTTATAGTACAGTGATGTGTGTGAGAAATGCGTGTGTTGTACTTTTTTACGTTCAGTGAGACCCATTTGCAGGGCCTTCAAGAAAATTTTATTCACATTAAAATCTGACTTTTATAGAGAGTACTTTGCTACGTTCGTATTTTAAACAAAGGAAATTAACTTGCTGAATCATTTATGTGGAATAATTTTTGTAAGTTACTGCCATGAACTGTACTGAAATTAAGCTCCCAGCTCTTATAGACAAAAATCATTTAATGCCTGTAGTTTAGATGCTAATCTGGTTTAAACCGAACGAATGTGAATGCACTGGTCTTATTCCTTGAAAAGATTTATCTCTAACCTTAATGTGAATTTACCAACTGAAATAAACCCTGAAAGTGAGATCTTTCAAGCCTGACTTGAAATTATAAGCAACGGATATTCTCTGCACACCTGTCCCGCATCTCTTGGTCTCGTACAGCGATAAATTTACCTCGTGCGCTGAAAGAAAACACATTTGCATATCTCTGTGTGCAATGGGTGTAGCTCAGTCTGTTGCAAATAAGGAGAGACTGTGACCGTGGAAAATATAGACTGGAGGTTACGGAAAGTTATGCTCGGGATGTGTAAAATCAGTAACAAGAATTTGAAATAGATCTATCTTGAGATGAAAATTGCAGAAACAATGGGGTTCCAACGACGGACACTGTAAGTCTACACACGGCCAAATACTAAAGGCACACAATGCTTGACCGTGTGTTACTGAAAATACAAGCCTCGCAAACTTACACATTAATTATAATTACAAAAGACACCGAAAAACGCATTTAGAAGGAGAATAAGAAGCTACAAAGAAAGGATACAGGAAGCAAGAACCTACACGTAGTCCAAAACATTCTCGTCAAGATTCAAGTGCGGCACCCCTGAAAGCCAACTAATCGGCATTCCACGACCATGAGTTTAATTTTCACTGACAACTAACAAAAATGATTATGATCAAAGAAGATGCTGGACCTGTGAAAGGTACAGTTGATCAACGACAAAGCCTTTTGGGTTTGCAAAAAGTTGCCTACGACAAGCCTATAACGATAATAATTGTGAAGTATGCCATTCTTACCACTAATAGCTGCTGATAAACTTTCATTACTTAATAACCATTTTCGGTCTCCGGACAAACGTCATATTAGTCGATAGAAAATCATTGAGGTCTGTTAATGAAAGCCATATATTTCCACAGCACATCAAATCACAGCACTTGTTTTCTTACAGTCGGTTTTAAAATAAAACCTGTACATTGTTGTTCAAATACATATACACCCCATGTAAGCCTGAATGTTTGTTAGAGAATCGTGTTAAAATTTGAAGTAAATTATTCAAGAACTTTTCATGATTTTTGGAAACAGTGTTAAACACCACTTTGACTATATATATTAGTATAAAACAAACACCGTCCGCACAGGCCTTTAACGCCCAATGGAACCGACAGGCCGCCGTGTCAGATACGGAGGAGCGAGTAGTCAGCACACCACTCTCCTGTCCATTGTCAGTTTCCTGACCGGTGGCGCTACTTCTCAATAAAGCAACTCCTTACTTGGCGTCATAAGGGTTGAGTGACTGCAGTTGCGAACAGCACTCGGCAGACCCGGACGATGACCGATCCAGATGCTAGCCGAACCCGACAGATTTCGGTGATCTGACAGGAACCGGCACCACCACTGCGGCAAGGCCATTGGCATATATTAGTACAGGCAGATAGATGTATTCATGTATTACAAATATGTAGCCTATGTCTGTCTAACTGTTTATTAGAGTCCCATATAGCCATTCGAAGTAAACTGGTCAAGAATTTTTCGAGATTTTTGCAAATAACTTTCCCTCATTATACACTCCTGGAAATTGAAATAAGAACACCGTGAATTCATTGTCCCAGGAAGGGGAAACTTTATTGACACATTCCTGGGGTCAGATACATCACATGATCACACTGACAGAACCACAGGCACATAGACACAGGCAACAGAGCATGTACAATGTCGGCACTAGTACAGTATATATCCATCTTTCGCAGCAATGCAGGCTGCTATTCTCCCATGGAGACGATCGTAGAGATGCTGGATGTAGTCCTGTGGAACGGCTTGCCATGCCATTTCCACCTGGCGCCTCAGTTGGACCAGCGTCCGTGCTGGACGTGCAGACCGCGTGAGACGACGCTTCATCCAGTCCCAAACATGCTCAATGGGGGACAGATCCGGAGATCTTGCTGGCCAGGGTAGTTGACTTACACCTTCTAGAGCACGTTGGGTGGCACGGGATACATGCGGACGTGCATTGTCCTGTTGGAACAGCAAGTTCCCTTGCCGGTCGAGGAATGGTAGAACGATGGGTTCGATGACGGTTTGGATGTACCGTGCACTATTCAGTGTCCCCTCGACGATCACCAGTGGTGTACGGCCAGTGTAGGAGATCGCTCCCCACACCATGATGCCGGGTGTTGGCCCTGTGTGCCTCGGTCGTATGCAGTCCTGATTGTGGCGCTCACCTGCACGGCGCCAAACACGCATACGACCATCATTGGCACCAAGGCAGAAGCGACTCTCATCGCTGAAGACGACACGTCTCCATTCGTCCCTCCATTCACGCCTGTCGCGACACCACTGGAGGCGGGCCGCACGATGTTGGGGCGTGAGCGGAAGACGGCCTAACGGTGTGCGGGACCGTAGCCCAGCTTCATGGAGACGGTTGCGAATGGTCCTCGCCGATACCCCAGGAGCAACAGTGTCCCTAATTTGCTGGGAAGTGGCGGTGCGGTCCCCTACGGCACTGCGTAGGATCCTACGGTCTTGGCGTGCATCCGTGCGTCGCTGCGGTCCGGTCCCAGGTCGACGGGTACGTGCACCTTCCGCCGGCCACTGGCGACAACATCGATGTACTGTGGAGACCTCACGCCCCACGTGTTGAGCAATTCGGCGGTACGTCCACCCGGCCTCCCGCATGCCCACTATACGCCCTCGCTCAAAGTCCGTCAACTGCACATACGGTTCACGTCCACGCTGTCGCCACGGCAAACTGGCTGACACTGATGGCGGCGGTGCACAAATGCTGCGCAGCTAGCGCCATTCGACGGCCAACACCGCGGTTCCTGGTGTGTCCGCTGTGCCGTGCGTGTGATCATTGCTTGTACAGCCCTCTCGCAGTGTCCGGAGCAAGTATGGTGGGTCTGACACACCGGTGTCAATGTGTTCTTTTTTCCATTTCCAGGAGTGTATATTAAATATATATCAATATAGTACACAAATTTTTAAAAAACTATAGCCTTTATCCACCCGAATACTTATTAGAGCATCATGTAAAATTTTTAGTTAATTCGTCAAGACCTTTTCGAGATTTTTAGTAACAGGTCTTGGCCTTATATAGTGGCACAGATCAATTCGTATAGTAAAAAGAGAGAGAGACAGAGAAAGAAAAGCAAGTCACTCGTCACTCTCCTTAAATGAGAGTTAGATCGAAGGCCCTACGACACATGTATACGAATAATGAAGGTTTTCCTCATCGACTCAACTGCTTGCAATGTCCAATGTCCTAAGTGGGCCCTCTCGGCCTCACACTCACTAGGCAAGTATGCACTTACATAAAGGCTATACCTATGTTTCTGGTAGCGGTGGATGACGTGACATTCCCTGACCAACTTCATCGAAGAGACGTGCATTTGGTGCTTCAGGTATGTAGACAATGTCAGGGTGTCTTTATTTCAACAAATATTTCGTCTGCTGAAAGCTGTGATGCAAGTTCACATTATTCACAGTCACATTCTATAATTTTTATCCCCTCACAGTTCCTTCTATTATAAAACTGACCATTCCTTGATGTTTTAAGATGTGTCGTATCAGCAAGACTCTTCTGTTAGTCGTTTTGTGCTATAAATTTCTTGTTTCTTTCTGCTCAATTCTGCACTGTCATGACTCATTCGTTATTCAATCTACGCATCTAATCTCCAGTATTCTCCTATACCATCACATTTCAAAAGCTTCTATTCTCTTGTTGTGTGAGTTGCCTATCGCCCTTGTTTCACTTCCATACAACATTACACTCCACACGTTCACAAGAGACTTCATAACACTGAAACTTATGTCAGAGCTTAAAAATTTCCTCTTTCTCACATACGCTTCTTTTGCTATTGCCAATCTGCTCTTGGTATCTTCACTGCTTCGGCAAACGTCAGATAATTTGCAGCTCAAATAGCAAAACTCATCTACTACTTTTAGTGTCAATCGAATTCGCTCAGAATTGCCAACTTTGTTTATAAAATATTTACACTAATGGTCATTACACCACGAAGACGACGTGCTACAGACGCGAAATTTAACCGTCAGGAAGAAGATGCTGTGATATGCAAATGATTAGCTTTTCAGAGCATTCACACAAGGTTGGCGCCGGTGGCGACACCTACAACGTACTGACATGAGGAAAGATTCCAACCGATTTCTCATACACAAACAGCAGTTGACCGGCGGTGCCTGGTGGAACGTTGTTGTGATGCCTCGTGTAAGGAGGAGGAATGCGTACCATCACGTTTCCGACTTTGATAAAGGTCGGATTGTAGCCTATCGCGATTGCTGTTTATCGTATCGCGACATTGCTGCTCGAGTTGCTCGAGATGCAATGACTGTTAGCAGAATATGGAATCGGTGGGTTCATGAGGGTAATACGGAACGCCGTGCTGGATCCCAACGGCCTCGTATCACTAGCAGTCGAGATGACAGGCATCTTATCCGCATGGCTGTAACGGATCGTGCAGCCACGTCTCGAACCCTGAGTCAACAGATGGGGACGTTTGCAAGACAACAGCACCTGCACGAACAGTTCGACGACGTTTGCAGCAGCATAGACTATCAGCTCGGAGACCATGGCTGCGGTTATCCTTGACGCTGCATCACAGACAGGAGCGCCTGCGATGGCGTACTCGATGACGAACCTGGGTGCACGAATGCCAAAACGTCATTTTTTCCGATGAATCCAGGTTCTGTTTACAGCATCATGATGGTCCCATCCGTGTTTGGCGACATCTCGGTGAACGCACATTGGAAGCGTGTATTGTCATCGCCATACTGGCGTATCACCCTGCGTGATGGTATGGGGTGCCACTGGTAACACGTCTCGGTCACTTCTTGTTCGCACTGACGGCACTTTGAACAGTAGACGATACATTTCAGATGTGTTACGACCCGTGACTCTACCCTTCATTCGATCCCTGCGAAAACCTACATTTCAGCACGATAATGCACGATCGCATGTTGCAGGTCCTGTACAGGCCTTTCTGGATACAAAAAATGTTCGACTGCTGCCCTGGCCAGCACGTTCTCCAGATCTCTCATCAATTGAAAAAGTCTGGTCAATGGTGGCCGAGCAACTGATTCGTCACAATACGCCACTCTTGATGAACTGTGGTATCGTGTTGAAGCTGCATGGGCAGCTGTATCTGTACACATCATCCAAGCTCGGTTTGACCTAATGCCAAGGCGTATCAAGGCCGTTATTACGGCCAGAGATGGTTGTTCTGGGTACTGATTTCTCAGGATCTATGCGCCCAAATTTGGTGAAAATGTAATCACGTATCAGTTGTAGTATAATATATTTGTCCAATGAATATCCGTTTATCATCTGCATTTCTTCTTGGTGTAGCAATTTTAACAGCCAGTTGTGTATTAGTTTCTGGATTTGTGAGAGTTATTACTGGTGTACAGCTAAATTTTTTAAATTTATTCATCAAAAAGCAAGTATTTTTCAAGTATGCTTTGACACACTTGGTTACCCATGTGGGTACGCTAGTTGATTTCTCCCCCAATTCTGACGCAGATTTGTTGCTCAAGTCGTGTTGTAGTTCACTGTGCGTGACAGCAGGTGGCTGGGGAAACGTATCGGCTCAAATAACAAAAGCTTTACTGCGCCGAGTTGTGGCGGCTATTAGCGCGGACGGTTTGGGTGATTTGCTGTCGGCCACCGCGAGTGTGGCCAGTTGGAAAGTCTGGCCAATTAGGAGACGCGTCAAAGGGCACGGCGGCAGGCGGCCGGTGAAAGGCACCCCCGCGAATGGCGTAGCGCACCGCGGCCCGGGCCCCGCCGATGACCCGGCCCGCGTCTGCCGTGTCGCATCGCTTTCACGCTCCCGTGCGCTCTGCCGCTCTGCGCTGCGCCGCGGGACGCGTCTATCCGGGACACGCGGTCGTCGACTCATCCCGCTGTACGACTCCGACGCGCGCCAACATCACTCAGCAGGTTTTCAGACGCACCATACGTACCGAGTGCGATGTTGACATAAAAATACTGATTTTGTGAAATTGGGAGAAATATCGTGTGTTAGAGTTTTGGCGTTTGTTACTTCTTGCGTTTGTAAGATACTGCATGTTTTTAGGTTTAGGACATACACCGAAGCTCCAAAGGCACTGGTTTGGGCATGCGTATTCAAATAGAGACATAAGTAAACAGGCAAAATACGGCGCTGCGGTGGGCAACGTCTATACAGGGTACTCCATTGATTGTGACCGGGCCAAATATCTCACGAAATAAGCGTCAAACGAAAAAACTACAAAGAACGAAACTTGTCTAGCTTGAAGGGGGAAACCAGATGGCGCAATGGTTGGTCCGCTAGATGGCGCTGCCATAGGTCAAACGGATGTCAACTGCGTTTTTGTAAATAGGAACCCCCATTTTTTATTACGTATTCGTGTAGTACGTAAAGAAATATGAATGTTTTAGTTGAACCACTTTTTTCGCTTTGTGATAGATGGCGCTGTAATAGTCACAGACATATGGCTCAAAGTTTTAGACAGGTAAGTTTTCAAAATTAAAATACAGAACGTAGGTACGTTTGAACATTTTATTTCGGTTGTTCCAATGTGATACATGTACCTTTGTGAACTTATCATTTCTGAGAACGCATGCTGTTACAGCGTGATTACCTGTAAATACCACGTTAATGCCATAAATGCAATTGGCAATATGTGTAACGACATTCCTGTCAACAGCGAGCAGTTCGCCTTCCGTAATGTTCGCACATGCATTGACAATGCGCTGACGCATGTTGTCAGGCGTTGTCGGTGGATCACGATAGCAAATATCCTTCAACTTTCCCCACAGAAAGAAATCCGGGGACGTCAGATCTGGTGAACGTGCTGGCCATGGTATGGTGCTCCGACGACCATCCATCTGTCTCGAAATATGCTATTCAATACCGCTTCAACCGCTCGCGAGTTATGTGGCGGACATCCATCATGCTGGATGTACATCGCCATTCTGTCATGCGGAAAAACATCTTGTAGTAACATCGGTAGAACATTACGTAGGAAATCCGCATACATTGCACCATTTAGATTGCCATCGATAAAATGGGGGCCAGTTATCCTTCCTCCCATAATGCCGCACCATACATTAACTCGCCAAGGTCGCTGATGTTCCACTTGTCGCAGTCATCGTGGATTTTCTGTTGCCCAATACTGCACATTATGCCGGTTTACGTTACCGCTGTTGGTGAAGGACGCTTCGTCGCTAAATAGAACGCGTGCAAAAAATCTTTCATCGTCCCGTAATTTCTCTTGTGCCCAGTGGCAGAACTGTACACGGCGTCGCCATGCAATTCTGCTGCATAGAAATATGGTACGGGTGCAATCGATGTTGATGTAGCATTCTCAACACCGACGTTTTTCAGATTCCCGATTCTCGCTCAATTTGTCTGCTACTGATGTGCGGATTAGCCGCGAGAGCAGCTAAAATACCTACTTGGGCATCATCATTTGTTGCAGGTCGTGACTGACGTTTCACATGTGGCTAAACACTACCTGTTTCCTTAAATAACGTAACTGTCCATCGAACGGTCCGGACACTTGGACGATGTCGTCCAGGATACCGAGCAGCATACATAGCACACCCCCTTTGGGCATTTTGATCACAATAGGCATACATCAACACGATATCGACCTTTTTCGCAATTGTTAAACGGTCCATTTTAACATGCGTAGTGTATCACGAAGCAAATACCGTCCGCACTGGCTGTATGCTACGTGATACCACGTACTTATACGTTTGTGACTATTACAGCGGAAAAAGTGGTCCAACTAAAACATTCACATTTCTTTACGTACTACACGAGAATGTAGTGAAAAATGGGGGTTCCTATTTTTAAAAACGCAGTTGATATCCGTTTGACCTATGGCAGCGCCATCCAGCGGGCCAACCATTGCGCCATCTGGTTTCCCTCTTCAAGCTAGACAAGTTTCGTTCTTTGTAGTTTTTTCGTTTGATGCTTATTTCGTCAGATATTTAGCCCGGTCACTATCAGTGGACCACCCTGTACAAGACAAGTGTCTGGCGCAGTTGTCAGATCGGTTACTGCCGCTACAATGGCAGGTTATCAAGATTTAAGTGAGTTTGAACGTGGTATTATAGTCGGCGCGCGAGCAATGGGACACAGCGTCTTCGAGGTAGCAATGAAGCGGGGATTTTCCAGTACGACAATTTTACGAGTGTACCGTGAATATCAGGAGTCCGGTAAAACATCAAATCTCCGACATCGCTGCGGCCGGAAAAAGATCCTGCAAGAACGGGACCAATGACGACTGAAGTGAATCGTTCAACGTGCAAGTGCAACCCTTCCGCAAATTCCTGCATACTTCAATGCTCGTCCATCAACAAGTATCAACGAAACATCATCGATATGGTCTTTAGGAGCCGAAGACCCACTCGTGTACTCTTGATGACTGAGCGACACAAAGCTTTACGCCTCCCTAGGCCCGTCAGCACCGACACTGGACTGTTGATGGCTGGAAACATGTTGGCTGGTCGGACGAGTCTCGTTTCAAATTGTATTGAGCGGATGGACGTGTACGGGTATTGAGACAACCTCATGAACCCGTGGATCCTGCATATTAGCAGGGGACCGTTCAAGGTTGTGGAGGCTATGTAATGGTGCGGGGCGTGTGCCGTTGCAGTGATACGGGACCTCTGATGCGTCTAGATACAGCTCTGACGGGTGACACGTACATAAGCATCCTGTCTGATCACCTGCATCCATTCATGTACATTGTGCATTCCGATGGACTAGGGCAATTCCAGCAGGACAATGCGAAACCTCACACGTCCAGAATTGCTACAGCGTGGCTCCAGGAACACTCTTCTGAGTTTAAACACTTCCAGTGGCCACCAGACTCCCCAGAGACGAACATTATCGAGCTTGTCTGGGATGCATTGCAGTGTGATTTCAGAAGAGAGATATCCACCTCCTCCTATCTTTCGGATTTATGGACAGCCCTGCAGAATTCATGGTGTCAGTTCCCTCCGGCACAACTTCAGACATTAGTTGAGTCCATGCCACGTCGTGTTGCGGCACTTCTGCGTGCTCGAGGGGGCGCTACACGATATTAGGCAGGTGTACCAGTTTCTTTGGCTCTTCAGTGTATTACTGAGAAAGGGAATGTACCTTGTTACTGTGTCCTCTTGGTTCAAAAAATGGCTCTGAGCACTATGGGACTTAACATCTGTCGTCATCAGTCCCCTAGAACTTAGAACTACTTAAACCTAACTAACCTAAGGACATCACTCACTTCCATGCCCGAGACAGGATTCGAACCTGCGACCGTAGCAGTCGCGCGGTTCCGCACTGAGCGCCTAGAACCGCTCGGCCACCGCGGCCGGCGTGTCGTCTTGGTTCTTAACTGTTATTTTGTTTGTTTGCTTTCTTTGAATTTTCAGCTAATTTGTCTATAAAATACATCTGCATCTGCATATACACACTCTACAAACCACTGTGAAGTGCATAGCACAGGGTACTTAGGGTGGTACGACAAGTTTCTGCCGGTCCTAGTAGCGCACGGAGCGCGGGGAAAGTGACTGTTTCCACGCTGTAATCGGTCTGCTTTTGTCCTCAAGGGAACGATGCAAAGGGTACGGAAAAATATGTCTAGATTTTTCGCTTAATATTTTTTCTTGAAATTTTGTAAGTAGGTATCGCGGGATAGTTTGCGTCTATTTTCGACACTCTGCCGTTTTTTGTTTTTCAACATTTCCGTGACGCTCTGCGAGAGTCAAACAAACCAGTGATGATGATTCGTGCTTTCATTCACTCATCATACGCTCAATATCCCCTCTCAGCATGGGTCCCACACACTTGAGCAGTATTCTAGGATGGGACGCACGAGTGATTTGCAAGTATCCTCCTTTGTAGATTTCATTGTCCCGTATCCTGCCAGTAAACGGAAGTCTGTCACCCGTCGTACCTACCACTGAGACTATGCAGTCATTCCAATGCATAGCCCTACAATTTGACCATTTTATTTGTGCGAGTTGGGTGAATCACAGACTTTTTTTTCGTTTTTTGAAGCGCGTAATTTTACATTTCTGTACAATTAAAGCAAGTTGGCAACCTTTGTACCACTTTGAAACCTTATCTAAATCTGACTGTATATTTCTGCAACATTTTTCAGACACATATTCATTACAGATAGCTGCAGGACGTGTCAAAATTCTGAGGGTGGTGTTAATGTCGTTTCTCAGGTCGTTAATATACGAGGCGCTATCTAATAGTTCCCGGAATGTATGTATGGCTGGTGAACCCTAGCCAGTACGACGAAACGTCACCATACTTTTAGATTTAGTGGCTCAAGGGGTTTCATGCTATGTGGTTGTGTTGAGGTTTTATGAGCATTTACTCGTTCTCGTGTGTTGCATGTCTTGCGAAATTGATGATGGCGAGTGTCTGAGAACAATGTGTGTGCATAAACTTTTGTTTCATAGTCGGAAAGATCGCTATATAAACACGTGGCATGTTGAAGCAAGAGTTTGGGGGAGATGCTTCAGGTAACAGTCAAACTTTCGACTATTTAAACGTTTTCAAGATGGTAGAGCATCATTTCACGATGATCCCCATTCATAAAGCCATAAACCAGCTTTACTCCTGAAAATGTCGCTGCTGTTGAGAATATGGTGTCGGAAGATCGCTGGCAGACCTTCCAAGACGTATGCACTGTTGTGGAATTGTGTTATGGGACGTGTCAGAGGATTTTTTCGGACGAAAGTGACATACGAGCGATTGGTTCCTCCTTCATGACAGTGCGAGGTCACACACACTGCGCTGATCACCCTTGAATTTCTGGCGAAAAACATAATCACAGTTGTTCCTCATCAGTGACATCCACCCCAACCTGGCACCGACAGATTTTTTTTTATTCCCCAGAATGAAATTTAGATTAAAAAGCCGAAGATCTCACCCAGCTGAGGAGATTCAAACAGAAATGCAACTGGTACTCCACAGGCTCACGAAAAATCCATTTCAAGGAGCTTACAGTTCTGGAAAAACCGCTTCAAGCGGTGTATTCACCCTTCAACCCCCCCCCCCCCCCCTCCCACCGCTCCCCGCAG
This sequence comes from Schistocerca americana, assembly GCF_021461395.2. NCBI lineage: Eukaryota > Metazoa > Arthropoda > Insecta > Orthoptera > Acrididae > Schistocerca > Schistocerca americana. The sequence continues at coordinate 496,084,977 of NC_060121.1, forward strand.
AGGGGACTTCTTTGGAGGTGATGGTGATAAATAACTTCATCGCCGATGGCTTTCTAGACGTAATGTTTAAAAAAAGCAGCAAGTTGGTATTCACATGACCAATTTTTTCGGAATCCACACTGACTGAATTGGGGGAAGTGATTCTTTTCGATACGCCTCATTAAGTTTGAGCTCTTTATAAGGTTCTACAACAGATGCGCATCACTGAGATTGCAAGGTACTTTCTTGGATCACTTCTGTTGCCCTTCTCGTAGACGGGCCCCATTTTTTGTTCAACCGGTGGTTAAAATGAGAGGTAAGTCGGCTATAAATTCTTTACAGAATTAAGCATATGCAGACTTTAATTGAAAATAATAAAACTGTTTAGGATTGTAAGCGCTTGCTCCCGCAATTTTTAAAGCGCTGTAAATAATAGATCATTGACATAAAACTGTGTATCTTTTCGGACGTCAGAAGAAAGCACTCGGAGTGATTCTGATTCAGTAAAGTGTTGACTAATGTATGCTATTTATTTTTGCGAACTAATGCAACAATATACAGTACACTGACGAGAGAGATCATTTACATTTTCATTGATAACAAAGCCTACTTGAAAGTAATTTGTTGGTAAGCCCTCCCACCAATCGATGTAGACCGAAAACCTATTTGTTTGAATTCATTTTGATGATAACTGTTGTTTTTGCAATCTTATTTTATGTTCCTTTCACTAATTGTGAGTTTAGTCACAGTATAACTTTACAACATATTTGCCTGTCACGCATCAACGCATTTAGCTGAATGTTTGAAGCATGCTGTAGTCCTTAATCCCGGCCGCGGTGGTCTAGCGGTTCTAGGCGCTCAGTCCGGAACCGCGAGACTGCTACGGTCGCAGGTTCGAATCCTGCTTCGGGCATGGATGTGTGTGTTGTTCTTAGGTTAGTTGGGTTTAAGTAGTTCTAAGTTCTAGGGGTCTGATGACCACAGATGTTAAGTCCCATAGTGCTCAGAGCCATTTGAACCAAGTCCTTAATCAATTAAGAAACGGTATTATTCTTATTATTTCTTGCCAGACGTTGCAGAGTCATGTTTCCCCCTTCCACCACTAAGCATAACATAAATCAGGCTTTATCAACCGATTTTCACGAAATTTTTTTCTGCCTATAGATCTAAGCTCTATAAGTTTACGATAAGATCTGTTTTATTTTTACAATCAGCAATAATAATTTATAATCAGTTTCGAGACGGTCTGCACGAGCTAGCGCCTACAACGATGCGTAACTATCACTTCTGTTTGCTGGTAACTCAAGCTACGGTAAAAGTACACTGACATCGAAAATTAAAACCAAATTTTGCTACGTTGCGTTTATTTTGCCACAAAACTGTATAATTAGGTGGTAGTAAGGTAGGGACAATACAAAGAATACAGGACTTAAACAACTGCAACTTGCATTGCGGTAGACAAAAATGTTCTTGCATTTTTGCAACTTAATGAATTTGCAAACACATTCCAACAACTGGTTAATGCGCTCAGTATAGCGTGTGACTACCTCTGGCTGCAATACAGGCCTGACATATTGTGGATGATACTGTCACTCTCATCTTGAGGCCATTCTCCCTGCAGTGCTGCTCGCAAGTCTTTGAGAGTGGTTGGCGAATGCTGACGTGATGCAACCCGTATCCCCAGTGCACCCCAGACGTGCTCTATGAGATTCAAATCGGAAGAGCGAGAAGGCCACGCCATGCGAACAGTGTCTTCCGTTTCCAAGAAAATATTAACCATGTGTGCTCTATGAGGTCGAGCATTGTCGTTCAGCAATACGAAGTCTGGGTCCACAGCACCTCGCAACAAACGCACGCACATAAGGTTCCAAGATCTCGTCACGATACCTGACAGCAGTTAAACCTTGCCGATTTAACGAGACAATTTCATGAAGAGGTGTTTGAGTGGTCAACATAATCCCTTCCCACACCATTAGGGATCATCCTCGATAACAGCCTCTTTCGACAATGGTTAGGTCCCGAAATCGTGTTCCACGTTCCCTCCAGATGTAAATCCGTCGAGAATCACTGTTTAGACCAAATCGGGATCATCTGTGATAATAACATTGGCCCACTGTTCGATCATCCACGTGGCATGTTGACGGTTCCACTTTATACGTTCCCTTCTGTGAAGACGCGTCAGAGGTACGCATAAAGCAAGTCTCCGAAAATAAAGACCACACTGCCGAAGCCTTCTGTACACCGTTTCCCTATCTACAACACGTCCAGTGGATGCTGAGAGGTCAGATACCAATTGCCGTGCAGTACTAAGGCGGTACCGTCCTGCCCTTACAGCCAAATAAGGGTTCTCTCTTTCTGATGTTACACGTGGTCGTCCCCGCCCTGGTCTTCGGGTTCTTTCGATCTCTGTAAATTGTTGCCACATCCGAAAAACAACAGAACGATTCATATTAAGCCATCGGGGCTCATCAGTTTGCGACTGTCATGCTTCCATTCTTTCCATGGCCCCCCACCGCAGAGAGCCTGGTAGGCGTCTTCTCTGTGCCATACTGCACCGTCTGTTACTGTGTACACAGTGATTAAGGATGTGAGACTACCCGTAAAACACTATCCCTTTTGCTAGGTGCCCTGACTTCACCTCTGGGGTGGTTTTCCGTTGACCAGAATGCCATCTTACCTGCAGGATTTTGGATACCAATGTATTTGACTGAGATTATCTTACTTTTCCCGCTTATGGAAAACAAGAGCACGAGCACCCTGCTAACTCGCCCAGTTTTAATATAAGCAGTATTGATTGGGTAGCTGAGATGATGGTTCAAATTTAATTTCCATGACATCATCTCTTAGTGCTTGTTGTTGTTGTTGTGGTCTTCAGTACTGAGACTGGTTTGATGCAGCTCTCCATGCTACTCTATCCTGTGCAAGCTTCTTCATCTCCCAGTACCTACTGCAGCCTACATCCTTCTGAATCTGCTTAGTGTAAACGTTTCTCGGTCTCCCTCTACGATTTTTACCCTCTACGCTGCCCTCCAAAACTAAATTGGTGATCCCTCGATGTCTCCGAACATGTCCTACCAACCGATCCCTTCTTCCAGTCAAGTTGTGCCACAAGCTCCTCTTCTCCCCAATTCTGTTCAATACCTCCTCATGTGATCTACCCATCTAATCTTCAGCATTCTTCTGTAGCACAATATTTCGAAAGCTTCTATTCTCTGCTTGTCTAAACTATTTATCGTTCACGTTTCTCTTCCATACATGGCTACACTCCATACAAATACTTTCAGAAACGACTTCCTGACATTTAAATCTATACTCGATGTTAACAAATTCTTCTTCTTCAGAAACGCTTTCCTTGCCATTGCCAGTCTACATTTTATATCCTCTCTACTTCGACCATCATCAGTTATTTTGCTCCCCAAATAGCAAAACTCCTTTACTACTTTAAGTGTCTCATTTCCTAATCTAATTCCCTCAACATCACCAGACTTAATTCGACTACATTCCATTATCCTCGTTTTGCTTTTGTTGATATTCATCTCATATCCTCCTTTTAAGACACTGTCCATTCCGTTCAACTGCTCTTCCAAGTCCTTTGCTGTCTCTGACAGATTTACAATGTCATCGGTGAACTTCAAAGTTTTTATTTCTTCTCCATGGATTTTAATTCCTACTCCGAACTTTTCTTTTGTTTCGTTTATTGCTTACTCAATACATAGATTGAATAACATCGGAGATAGGCTAGAACCCTGTCTCACTCCCTTCCCAACCACTGCTTCCCTTTCATGCCCCTCGACTCTTATAAATGCCATCTGCTTTCAGTACAAATTGTAAATAGCCTTTCGCTCCCTGCATTTTACCCCTGCCTTCAGAATTTGGAAGAGAGTATTCCAATCAACATTGTCAAAAGCTTTCTCTAAGTCTACAAATGCTAGAAACGTAGGTTTGCCTTTTCTTAATCTTTCTTGTAATATAAGTCTTAGGGTCAGTATTGCCTCACGTGTTCCAACATTTCTACGGAATCCAAACTGATCTTTCCCGAGGTCGGTTTCTATCAGTTTTACCATTCCTCTGTAAAGAATTTGTTTTAGTATTTTGCAGCTGTGACTTATTAAACTGATAGTTCGGTAATTTTCACATCTGTCAACACCAGCTTTCTTTGGGATTGGAATTATTATGTTCTTCTGGAAGTCTGAGGGTATTTCGCCTGTCTCATATATCTTGCTCAGCAGATGGTAGAGTTTTGTCAGGACTGACTCTCCCAAGGCTGTCAGTAGTTCTGATGGAATGTTGTCTACTCCGGGGGCCTTGTTTCGACTCAGGTCTTTCAGTGCTCTGCCAAACTCTTCACGCAGTATCATATCTCCCATTTCATCTTCATCTACAGGCTCTTTCATTTCCATAATATTGTCCTCAAGTACATCGCCCTTGTATAGACCCTCTGTATATTCCTCCCACCTTTCTGCTTTCCCTTCTTTTCTTAGAACTGGGTTTCCATCAAAGGACTCTTTAATTTTCCTGTAGGCAGTATATATCTTACCCCTAGTGAGATAAGCCTCTACATCCTTACATTTGTCCTCTAGCCACCCCTGCTTAGCCATTCTGCACTTCCTGTCGATCTCATTTTTGAGACGTTTGTATTCCTTTTTGCCTTGTTCATTTACTGCATTTTTATATTTTCTCCTTTCATCAATGAAATTCAATATTTCTTCTGTTACCCAAGGGTTTCTACTAGCCCTCGTCTTTTTACCTATTTCATCGTCTGCTGCCTTCACTATTTCATCCCTCAAAACTACCCACTCTTCTACTACTGTATTTCTTTCCCCCATTCCTGTCGACTGTTCCCTTATGCTCTCCCTGAAACTCTGTACAACCTCCGGCTCTTTTTTGTTTATCCAGGTCCCATCTCCTTAAATTTCCACCTTTTTTGCAGTTTCTTCAGTTTTAATCTACAGTTCATAACCAATAGATTGTGGTCAGAGTCCACATCTGCCCCTGGAAATGTCTTACAATTTAAAACCTTGTTCCTAAATCTCTGTCTTACCATTATGTAATCTATCTGATACCTTTTAGTATCTCCAGGGATCTTCCATGTATACAACCTTCTTTCATGATTCTTGAACCAAGTACTTACTGTAGCGAAATAAAATTTTACTATACGTTACCTTATCATCATCATCTTCTTCTTCTTTTCTTTAGCGTTTAACCCGTGTAGACAGGCCCTGCTGTGCTTAATTTTTGCCAATTTTATTTAAATTTGCGGTGCAGATGCCCTTACTGTCTGTGAAGTGTGTAAACTTTGCTCCGTTTGTGGCTGTGTGTTAAATGTTTGTGTGACGTATGCTCGTAGGCGGAAAGTGAGATCCTCGCAGTACAGTGCTACAGGTCATGCGCTGTCTTCGTGGTTTCAAAAATTTGGTGTGATGTATTATTAATCTTCTAGCGACACCCGCAGCAAAAATCTCCACTTAGATTCAGTGTCTGCATGAAAGGCATAAACTTGGAGGCTATGACCGAACGGATGTCTTGAAAAACTTTTTCTTTCGCAGTGGTAATTTGCCATATAGCATGTTAATTTGGGGAGCGTTAAGTGTACGATATTTACCAGCTGGTCTAGTTGCTACGTTTCATAAGAGTAGAGCATACTGTGGTCCTGTTCGTGATTAGGGGCAACTTCGTATTTTTTTCTTTTTTTTGCAGGTTCTTGGTGGACAGTCACGTTGTTACAGCCTATACTAGCATTTCTGCCGGGCAGATTTCACTTTTTTACCCTACGTTTGATCTCTGAGTAAAACAATACTTCATAGTAAATATGTTTGTCTGAACTGAAATTATGGAGACAGTATAAAACACTTTTGAGACAGCAGTGTATTTTTTTTCATTTGTAGACCAGAAATAGCACTGACGTCCTTTAATATGCTTTTTCATTACGGAGTCTAAGATCGATGGAAGCTAACGAACGAAGACATGCACAGTTTTCACAGAAGAATGTCTTTGGAACACAAGACACAGCAGCAGGTGCGTTGGCATACTGTATTCCGTAATGTGTGTTTAAGTCTGCTCCTATAAATTGAGAGAAGTAAGCACACGTAAACTTCCATTAGTTCTTTTAATGTTCTTAATGGCAGCATGTTTACGACACTACAGAGACTCTGATTTGAGTGAAGCATTGGAGTTAGAGGTAAGGATTCGCAAAGCTAACCCGATCATTTACATATTCTTCCCTCACTTGTTGATGATGCTTATACAGTTGAAGATTTTCCAGTAGTAGAACAAGGCGAATGTGTTTTGAGTCTCTGTTATTTTTCATGAAATTTCAGGCATCTTTTGTTTTCTAAGTTTCATTTATCATTCTCTTAGACAAGCTGTGAATCATTTCTCTGCAGGCACTTACGTCGGGTCGAGTACAGTAATGCAGATGGACCTGCACAATAAACTTTCACACTTACCTTTGCAAATGAATCAGTGTTGCTACCTGAAATTGAAGTATCACACCTGCCTCTCATAGCCTATATGTGAATGTTTAAAATCTGTACATCGCAGTTTTTCCCTACCTTTTATTATACAAAATTACACTATTTTACTTAGACATAAATTATAGTAGCCCATAGAAAGAACTCTGGGAGTATGTATTTTTGTGTTGTGGTTCTAACCCATAAAATAAAATACAGATGTTCAAATGAAAGAAAAGACTCTGTGAAACGTGGACTGGAGACAGAATCAGAGATTTTTATTTTCAATCTTTTGTTACTTCCTGGAAAACTGTCTAGGAATTACCTCAGAATATAAGCAGAAATTTAAAGTTGAAGTAAGAATCATGTGGACTGCAAATGTTCAATGTACAGTTTATTTGGTGACTGAATATCACAATTTTAATATAGATAAAAAGCGAAACAACAATAAACAATTTACTGCGTCAAAGTAGAACTTATTCTACAAACAATATTTACAATACAATAACATTATTTGTTGCTAAATATCATGAACAAGCAGGTATAATTGTCAGATAGTCTTTAGACTAAACTCAAACAATAACAGCAAAAATATTTACTCAGACTGGCCATAAGTCCCATAGTAACTTTCTTCACATAAGTAAATCTTTTCACCAGATTTGTCACACTACAAAACTTTGACGATAACAAAACCCAGAAGTGTTTCACTTACGGCATTCCGCTATCATAGAAATCAACAACATGTTATCACAAAATTTCACCAACCTCAGACATACGACAATGAGATCATTCCTTCATTGATTTTATTTGAAATGTTGATCAGGTTCAGCTGTTTGGAGAAAAAAATAGTTTATAATGTTTCGATCTGTTAGATAAGTTATGAATTAGACCTTCCACTAGCAATGCTCAGAGACTAAAATGAAGCACTGAAAAATGAGACTGACTGGGACAGTGTTTACTGTGGCATGGGAAATATAAGAGGGTTGGGTTATAAACAGAAATTCCAGTTGACATCTTAGTGAATTTCACTTATTAGTGCGGCGGAACCACCGTAAAACGAAAAAAAAGTTACATGCTTGTCTTGAGCTGTCTTCCCACAGGTCAAACAGTTCATTGGTGTCTTGCTTGAGGCGTACAATTCAGTTTTCAACGATTTGTAACTTTTTGTAATTGACCGGCATGTAACAGCTGAGAGCAGAAGAACGCTTTTATGAGCAACATTTCTCGATGTACGATTCCGTAAATTTTAAAGATAAAGAAGGTTAAAAGAACCATACGATAATTAGTTCGTGGGAAAGGCTACTATATAATGACACTTGTTTTCTTCATTTTCTTCAATGGACAAATTGTATGGTAGTAAACATAGTTGAAAAATTAAGATTCATACGAGATTTGTGAAACCTTAATCACGACTAAGCATTTTCTTGTAACTAGCAATATTCTTATGCTCAAAATATCAATCAACTGTGACAGTCAACGCTTAATTCCAAGTTCTGTTCACTCTTTTGATGTTTCGATTTATAATCAGTGAGTGTAAAATAAAAGTCTAAACAGCGAAATAGGTTGTGAGATCGACAAGTTACAACGTACTTATGTAATTCATCACTCTGTCCGTGTCTGCAGCTTCCAAGGGACAAAATATGCTATAATTTTCTACAGAGCTGCACTGTTTATTTCTGAGCTGTTTATCGCCACAACTAAGTGTACAGATTTCCTATTCGTAAAGACGTACAAATACATTTGTGTACAGGATGTAGGGAGGTAAGTGTCGAAAAGAGGAATGATCTCATATCCTGGCTGTCTGCATCTCCTTTGGATTGAAACACGGTGTATAGAACACCTGAAGAGATGATCTGCGATTTACGTGATGTTCATTATCTATAGTGACAGTGACGCTTCCGTGGCTTTTTCAGCAAAGACAAGTGTAGGATGGGAACTTCCGTTTTAGTTACGAAGTGCGACATCAAAAGACGTCTTCGCGTCGTCTGTTAGCTACAATGAGCAACAGTGGCTCTGTTCCAACTTGGAAGTGGCAACTACCGGTGAAGATGTACAGACGATACGTCTTCAAACATGAATTGAGAAATTAAAAATAATTGTCTTTGCAAGAGGTGGAAGGAAACATAGTTTGTGCCACTAGTCCCTTGGCTTTAGATAACGTTTGCATATGAGGTCATACCGAAATTCACGAACTATTAGAGTGTGTGGATAACTCGGATCGTCTTTGGACAGGAAGCTACTTTGTTTTCAGTGACAAGCAGCTGTATACGAAAGGCATCTGAGACTGTGTACAGCCGTGGTACACAAACTCCTAAGGCAGGTTGTCTGGGGCTGTGCCGCGTCACGCTTTGGTCGTGAGATCGATGGGCGTGGCACGGTGCGCCAGCGAGGCGTGGCCCTCCGCGTCGTCGACGTCTGCGCCGCAGCCGTGCGACAGCCCCGAGTCGGAGCGGTGGCCGTCGGCGTCGCCGTCTCCCTCGGCGTCGCCTTCGTCTTCCTCGTCGGCGCCGTCTGCGCCACTTCCCTTGCTGCCGCTGAACCCTCCCGGCGACAGCGACCGCCGCTCTTCGGCCCGTATGCGGCAGCCCTTCATCGACAAGTCCATCGGGTTCTCCTGCTCCTGATCGGAAAGCAGCAGCGAAGGAGAGTGGTGCGACGACGAGCCGTCGTCTTCGTTGCCGTCGTCGTCGGCGTCGACGTCACTGCCCGTGGCGCCTCTCGGCGTAGACGGCGGGGAGACCCTCTGGGACTGCAGGATCGCGTCCAGGAAGAACCTCTTGCCGGCCGCGGCGTCGATGGTGTTGTTGTTGAGGGTGGAGGCGTGCGTCGTCGGCATTTTGGGCACTCCGGCGTGGTGGCCGTGCTGCTTGTGCGGGCCCGCCGGAGGGTAGACGTATCCGCCGTGCGTCGGGAAGAGGAACGGCGCGCCTGCCGCTCCCGCACCGGCGAACGCCGACGGCTGCAAGAAGGCGGCGGCTGCCGCGGCGGCAGCGTGCGGGAACACCGAAGGCGCCAGAGACGCCAACGTTGCGAACGGCAGCGGAACGAACATTCCGTCCTTGTGCGCTGCCGGGGACGCCGACTCCTTGAAGAGGCTCGCTGTCCGCGAAGCCAGCCGCTGGTCGCTCACTTCCACCGACGAGTCGGAGTTGTGTGACTCCGGGGAACTGATGGACGGCGACGTCGAATTCTTGTACTCGTCCAGACCCAGAAGCATGAGGTCTTCCTTGGCCCGCTGGTGGTGGTGGTGCGACATGGCTGCAGCCAGCTGGTGGTGTAATCGAGGGTCAAAATGAGGGTGGTTGCCGGGCTGGGCTTGATGGTGGCCGAGTATCCCCAACGCAGATGGATGCGGGGGCGACCTCTGCTGCCTCCCCACCTGCTGCTGGTGGAGGTGGTTCTGCTGCTGCTGCTGTTGTTGCTGCTGCTGCTGCTGCTGTTCTTGCAGTAGGCAGTGTATCTTGAACCAGTTGGAGCGCCGGCCGTAGCGGGAGCCGCTCTTGGACATGCCCACCAGCAGGCACTTGCGCAGCCGACACGCCTTGCAGGATGTGCGGTTCTTCTTGTTGATGACACACTCCCCGTTGTTCTTGCACTCGGAGATAGAGCCGAGGTTGTTGTATGACCGTCCAAAGAAGGACTGAAAAGGGAAATATCGAAATTAAAACTAAAGGAATAACTCAAAAGAAACAAATAGTAAATAGTGGTAAACTGAACTTGTTAAAACTGCAAACAGCAATTAACTGATGATTTATTCACAGTACTGGCTTGACTGCGTTAAACTAGCGTCTTCAGGTGATATATAACATCACATAGGTTAGCACAAGGAGACACCCCCAACATTCGTAACCCCATGAAAAGGGTAAGTAGTCAGCAAATAATAAACGGCAGGTTCAAATGGTTCAAATGGCTCTGAGCACTATGGGACTCAACTTCTGAGGTCATCAGTCCCCTAGAACTTAGAACTACACAAACCTAACTAACCTAAGGACATCACACACATCCATGTCCGAGGCAGGATTCGAACCTGCGACCGTAGCGGTCGCGCCGTTTGAAACTGAAGCGCCTAGAACCGCTCGGCCACACCGGCCTGCTTATTCAAGTTCAGTTTAACATAAATGTCATCGTCTGGGGCTGACCATGCTGTAGAACTGTATGTAAAATAGTGAATAACGCATCTTACGAAATATCAAAGGCATAAGCAATAATATATTAATAAGTGAAAATTATAATCAAGATTAACAGTAGCTAGTTACATAAAAGCCTGTTACTAAGTCTGTGAAAGATTACAGAATTTCGATAGACATAAAGAGTGCTCTCGAAGATTTAATAACGTTCACCATTGCTAGTGTAGCTGCCCCTAAGAAGCAACAGCAGCCAATTTCGGCCTTCAGAAATGTGTCAAGCAGTTAACAGTTCTGGAATAGGTACGAATTTCGTCGGTTGTGAACGTGTAAGCTTAGTTTCGAGCAGAATTCCAGAAGAAAGCATCTGTTTTCAATAATATAAAATTACATCACATAGGCTGTTTGTATATAACTACGCGGCTGGGTTACGGTGTACTGTGGTGGCATTCTTTATTAAAATGAGCCTTGGGGGCGTTTGGATAACTTCACATGGGGAAGAATCTTCGGGAAGCTGGAAGAAGGACGAAATGTGACGGGTGTAGCCCAGGAGTTTGGTATTGCTGACGCATTGTTTCAAATGCATTGAGAGCATTCCTAACCAAAGGCACTGCTGCCCGAAGGAGAGGGGGCAGTCGATCACGGCCAACACTAGCACATGACCACAGCACTGTGCAGTAGGCAAGAAGGGACCCAGGTCAAACGGCGGTTGCAGTTGCAACTAACTTTAACAGGAGTGCACGGCGCGCAGCCTCACACTTTAAAGTGGCACGGTGACTGCATCGTAGGGGCCTCTTTGTCTGGCGATCAGTACACGGTCTTCCGTTGACACCCGTTCAACGGCGGCACCGATTGCAGCGGTACCAAGAGCATAGGAACCGGACCAACGAGGAGTGAATTTGCGTGCTCTTCCCGGGTGAGAGCAGATTCAGTCTGAGAAGTGATTCTGGACGTGCCCTCACAAGACGTGAGGTGTACCCGGGGACGTTGTCCAACTTGATCGTTTTGGTGGTGTTATGGTGTGAGAAGGCATAATCTTACATGGGGGTACTGACCACCAAATCTTTCAACACGACACACACACCAGCCAACGTTGTCAGCCAACGTTGTTGTGACACTGTGCTCCTTCCCCAAATCCGTTTTTTCAGGGTCACATTCGGTCCTTACTTCATTTAAATGGATGACAATGCCCGACTGCATCAAAAAATGTGGATGGAGGAGCTCTTGGAACGAGACGATATTCGGCGAATGGACTGTCCTCTCCGCTCCCCGACTTAAATCTCATCAAGCACATGAAACATGTATTCGAAAGACGTCTAGCCGCACGTTTACATGTTCCAATGACGACCGAGCAGTTGTGAAACATACCTGTGGAGGGGTGGAACACTCTACCTCAATAATAAATACAAGTGTTATTTATGTTCGTCACACTGCATATTTCTTTCAGTTACCTTCTGTACTGTACTGTACTATACTGTAGCAATTCTTTCCATGTATGGTCCAAGTTTCATCGAGCCATGTTCCTTGCGAAAGTTACTTTCGTTCTTAAGTTTAGCAACTAGTCTCAAAAACACGTGTTCTGGCAAAGTGAATTAATGTAACACAGACTGATGGAGAACATCTTGAATAGCGAAACACAACGGAACTGAATAGCGCTCAAGCAGCCATTTACGATATAAGGTGGAACTAATTGCAAAGTAACATTTACGTCATCCCGTCTGATCGGTTGCGTGTGAAGCAAACATAAAAAGGTAGAATCTCGCTGTACTTACTAGGTGAATTGTTGAAGAACATGTGTTAGAAAAAAGACGGACCGCGCGACTCCTACGGTCGCAGGTTCGAATCCTGCCTCGGGCATGGATGTGTGTGATGTCCTTAGGATATCACACACATCCTTAGGATAGTTAGGTTTAAGTAGTTCTAAGTTCTAGGGGACTGATGACCACAGATGTTAAGTCCCATAGTGCTCAGAGCCATTTGAACCATTTGATAGTCTTGAAAGACGCAGTCTCTATCCCCGAATTGCTCTTCAACAGTGGGAAGCAAGAAGGTGCTTGAGACATCAATGTAGGTCTGTACTGTGATAGTGCCACGCAAAACAACAAGGGGTGCATGCCCCCTCCATGAAAATCACGCCTTTTAATTTTACTGTTGGCACTACATACGCTGGCAGATGACGTTACCGGGCATTCGCCATACCCACACCCTGCCATCCGATCGCCACATTGTGTACCGTGATTCGTCACTCCACACAACTTTTGTACACTGTTCAATCGTCCAATGTTTACGGTCCTTACACCAAGCGAGGCGTTGTTTGGCATTTACCGGCGTGATGTGTGGCTTATGAGCAGCCGCTCGGCCATGAAATCCAAGTTTTATCACCTCCCGCCTAACTGTCATAGTACTTGCAGTGGATCCTGATGCAGTCTGGGATTCCTGTGCGATGGTCTGGATATACTACACATTACGACCCTCTTCTACTGTCGGCGGTATCTGTCAGTCAACAGACCAGGTCGGCCTGTACGCTTTTGTGCTGTACGTGTCCCTTCACGTTTTCACTTCACTATCACATCGGAAACAGTGGACCTAGGGATGTTTAGGAGTGTAGAAATCTCGCGTGCAGACGTATGACGCAAGTGACACCAAATCACCTGGCCACGTTAGAAGTCTGTGAGTTCCTCGGAGCGCCCCATTCTGCTCTCTCACGATGTCTAATGACTACTGAGGTCGCTGATATGGACTACGTTGGCGGTAGGTGACTTCACAATGAACCTAATATAAAAAAACATTTTGTGGTTGTCCGGATACTTTTGATCACATAGTGTATATCTAACTTACCCCAGTAATCCTACTGGGTAAAGTAGACCTACAGCTTAACATGGAATCTGAATCACGTATTGTTCCTGATCCTGGAATTTGTTCACATTATTGAGAGGTGAAGACTAGGGTAAAGTCAAACACATTATCAAGGAGAATTGTGGCGCAGGTAACTATCTTATTACATCTGATGTCAGGTTACACCTTGAATAAACTCGCATTATTATTTAAGATGTGTGGAGAGTTCCTCTGTGTGACGTTGTTCAATTCCCTTTGGTTTCCTGGGGTCAGGTGAGTGGAGTTTGACCTAGAATAAAAGTTGCCCAAGTTGGTACCCTAGCCCTGGATGTGTAACCTGACGCCTTATGTGATAGGATCTTGATAACATACTAGTGTACTCCGAAGAATTTCGAGCTCTGGCAGGAATTCAGCCCATCGAGCTTTCGATGTTCAACATGCGCTCTAGGACTTGTTCACCAAGTCTGACTTTGTGGGGCTAAGATCACGTAACTGAACGAAGCAGTCGAAGGGTGATGGGTGCTTGAGTGTCTGTCATACAAGGAAGATAGGGTGTAGCCCACTGTACATCGAAGTTAACATTTCGGAATACGAAAATGTCCACAGCGTAATTATGAATATGTGGAAGGAAGGACACCACTTGGTCATGAAGAATACTGAGATCTTTCTTATGATCAAGGAGCTTGAATCAACGAGAGCAACTTATACTACAAAAACGCTAGTAACACCTTACACACTGCGAGGTAAAACCTTCGTACGACCGTCGCTGCACTATACGCTTTGCACTGTTTGAAATTGGCCAGTGTTGCTAGAAGTTGGATCACTCTACTCACTTCCAGTCAGCTCCTGTCAGTGTTCTTTACCACACCGAAGAAGTTCAGTTTTGTATGTTAATGTGAACAAAGGCCTTTTGCGATATACCCACAACGGATGTCCATCGAAAGCTGTTCCGTTCACAGAGTTTGCGCGGAAACTGGTTTAGTCTTTGATACCAGTAACTTATAACGAATCAGAAAGCGATAGTCTCTGCTGATTAGAATCTTTACTACAACCAGTATTCGCATTCCATGTTACGTGACTTAAAGTGGTGCAACACTCCTTTTAGACACGCTGGAGAGTCCACTTTCATACACCAACAAATCGGGCAACTTTATTCTCTGTGTGGTCATGGTCAGGACCAGACACGATGGCTCCTATCAGCCAGTCTGTCACGTCTCCACGTCGAACAGTCTTATTGCACTGAAAACATACAGGAGCGTGGCACTTACACACCACTTCACAGCCACAATTTAAGTCGACGGTGGTGGGTCACGTGGCTGGATGCTACCACTTATATAGCACCCACAGCGCTTCGAAGCGACCACTGTGCTCTTTTAAAGATGTTACAAATATTACGTCCGGTCAGCTCAGCTTACTAAAGGTGTTCCCGGAAGCTCCCATTTGAAGCCCTGTGGTAAGAGGAAGACCAGGTTGCGAAGAGACAAGGAGAGGACCCGTGCGTGCCGCTGCAGCGGTAGAAAGCTACCGGTGGAGCAAGCAGCGCCTGCTTCGATGGGATGGGATGGGATGGGCTGGGCTGGCCTGGGTCTCACAGACCGGCCGCGTCTTTCGCAACGCCCGAGACAATACGGTAAGCCACGCGCCGGAAACGGCGCATCGCCGCTACGGCTTTTGTTCGGCGGCCCTTGCCCACTTTCGCGGGTCTTTAGCGATCTTAGCCCATAGGCGAGTTGTCCTCATTCTCAAAACTCCGCGGTAACTGTGCCCGTAAAGGGTCATCAGATTTCATATCTGCTTTGTGAAGAAAGTCGAAGGGCTCTGTATAAAAGTATACTGTTTCATATTCATACACGCTGACCAGTCACCACCTGTCAATAGCCTGAACAACCGGACATTGCTGCAGTGCAGACATCTGCGAGACGCACAGGAAGAGTCACTGTGGTGCTGGGAGGTACCGACAGGGATGTGGAGCCATGTGGACTCCTGTGCTGTGGCCAGCTGCGCTACGTTTCTCGGTTGAGGATCCATGGCGCGAACAGACCGATCGAGGTGGTCCCACAGACTAAATCTGGGTAGTTTGTTGACCAGGGGATACTGTAAACTCATCCTGTTTTCTTGAACAGAACCAATTGGGATCCCGAGTTAGGCGCCATCATTCGACGGTTGAATCGAATCGTCACGTCGTTATGATTTAACTCCATAATATACCGGGTGATCAAAAAAATCAGTATAAATTAGAAAACTTAATAAACCACGGAATAATGTAGATAGAGAGGTAAAAATTGACATACATGCTTGGAATTACATGGGGTTTTATTGGAACCACCCCATATTGCTAGAGGTGTGAAAGATCTCTTGCACGCGTCATTTGGTGATGATCGTGTGCTCAGTCGCCACTTTCGTCATGCTTGGCCTCCCAGGTCCCCAGACCTCAGTCCGTGCGATTATTGGCTTTGGGGTTACCTGAAGTCGCAAGTGTATCGTGATCGACCGACATGTCTAGGGATGCTTAAACACAACATTCGACGCCAATGCCTCACTGTAACTCCGGACATGCTTTACAGTGCTGTTCACAACATTATTCCTCGACTACAGCTATTGTTGAGGAATGATGGTGGACATATTGAGCATTTCCTGTAAAGAACATCATCTTTGCTTTGTCTTACTTTGTTATGCTAATTATTGCTATTCTAATCAGATGAAGCGCCATCTGTCGGACATTTTTTAAACTTTTTTTTTTTTGTTCTAATGAAACTCCATGTCATTCCAAGCATATATGTCAATTTGTATCTCTCTGTCTACATTATTCCGTGATTTATTCAGTTTTCAAATTTATACTCACTTTTTGATCACCCGGTACTACGGAGACTTCTGAATTTTATCTCAGAACACTGGTGCATGCTCTCGTGGTGGGGAACTGTTTTCTGTTTGCTCTTCTCCTCTTCTCGGATAAATCCTACCTTAGGACTGATGCTACCCTGTTAACATGAATTTAGACACGAAGACGTGTTATTTGGCATAAAATCTGTTGTTTCTTATTACTTCTCAAATTCGTGTTTTCAGCTCTTTGTACACTACCACACATCTTCTTAATTTATGAGTGAAATTGTTCCTTAGCATCCTGAATTTCAGTATACCAAATTACTTAGATATAAATGTTTGCTTTTTAGTGCATCGGAGATTTTATAGCAATTTCGTTTCTTAGGCATCGCTTCAACAACTGAGCCATCAGGTAAAATTCCATACTGGCGCACATTTGTTGAACTTTTAAGGTGAGTAATTGAACTTTACGTGTTATGTTTCGGACGGCCGCTCAGAGACGGTTTCATCCTCATATAGCATGTATAATCGTATGATACTACTGGAACTCGAATCACACAGCCACTCTCACTTGATGCCGTGAAGCATCGGTTCATTCGTGTTAAGATTCATTACCGTGACGCATCACAATTGTCCTTAATAGGCCTGCTTTAACCCACTAAGGTAACAGGTTTCGTCAGATATAACTAGCAACTTCGCCACTTTCTGTAGACCGTGGAAAAATTGCTATTACGTAGTAAAGTGTACTTGACACTTGTATTGAATAAGAAATGTCGAGTGGCTCCCAGTCTAGCGCAAGTACGAGGACGTGCTGGAAAATAATGCCTCCCATTTTTCTCTGAAAATTCTTAAAGCTTTTTGAAAAAATCAAACGCTATTAACATTCTACATCTTTATTCTTCATCTCTACAAATTTCCAGCCCTCTACCGCTAGAGGGCTCCCAATTCTAGCATGTAGCGTGGCAGTGTGTGACGTGAGTGTGTCGGTGCGTGAGGAGCAGCAGGCTGTAATCGAGCTTCTAATTCGAAGAGTTCGCCCACACATGGAGAATCCTGTCCTTCAGCACGACTGGAGCCAGACCAAACACGAGCGCTGCGACATCTGCAACCATCCGCCGCCCTGGGTTCCTTGGGTTCTACACCACATATTCCCGACTCGGCCCCATCTGATTTTTATCTGTTTTCAAAACTTAAAGCACAGCTTCAAGGACTTCACTTCGGTGATTATGAAGCGGTGCAAGCAGAAGTGAGGTTATTTCTCCGTCAAAAATATCAAACATTCTACAGTGACGGTGTCAACAAAGCGCTCTCTCGTTAGGAGAAATGTGCTCGTTGCCAGGGTGACTAAATATGTAGACATGAAGAATAAAAATGTGGAATGTTAATAAAGTTTGTTTTATTTAAGAAGTTTGAAGAGCTACCCACAAGGAAGTCGGAGGCATTACTTTTCAGCACGCTCTCTAGCTCGATTTGATGCCATTTCGGCAGCTTGTGTGTTAGTGTCGCTTCTTATTTATAAAAAAATCTTACCATTTAACAACATGAAACTGAGTGGGCCATGTTACATGTCTTGCATGACTTAATACGGTCATTGTTGACTGAACCCAGGACCTTAGTGTAAGGAACCTGTAGCTCACGGATCCAAGCCTTGTGATAGACTGGTATTCGAACTTGGCCAAGTTCCACTGAACAGATGTGTTTTCTAGAAGTTCTGAATCGCGAAGCTTTTTTTACCCAGAAGCTTTCCTTTTGAGACGATTTACAATTTGTGTTTATTGTGTATACTAAGAACGCGGTACTCGAAACAGAGATGGTGACATCGCAGCGGGATTCGAGTTATGGATAGGGTATCATGAAACAGACGCCATGTACGTCTTACGTATAACGTTCGTGTGTTGACTAGCAGGCATATTTGATAGCCGTTCGTTAGCGGCTTTCACGCGATCTGATCGAACGACAGGCTATTCTGCTGTACTGACGGGCAGTCGCATTGCTTTCCGTTTTTATACGAGAATATTTGCAAGAAAATGTACCTCCTCTTTTGGTTTTATAGCGTAATTCGATAGTGGTTAACAGCCTTGAGGGTGTATATTTCCATGTTCTGTTTACCCGTGTGGAAGGATACGTATGCTATGGCCAGCTGTAGGAATTAGAAGTACTACCACTACGCACAGGGAGCTCATAGGAGACCAAAAAGAAGAATACAAGAATAATAACTGACAGCCCTAATCTGATTGGGCTAAATAAGCAATAAATAAATAAATAAAACATAATGTAGTTATATTAAGGACACAACTGGCACCAAAGAGGTGAATCGTACTGAAAAGTGTACTATACTATAACATTTATCAAAATCAATATCAGTAATCTGACATCCACAGCTGGGCAAAATCCCCCTGCAGACTTCAGTTACGGGTTTCCATGGTATCTCCATGTTTCCTTCCGCTATACAACAATATTATCGTCTAATAACATCAAATTAGACGCACTGTCCTATAGTTTTCGTATTATTTTCAAATTAACTTAGCGATGTGCTGTGGGAAACATTAGAGAAGAACAGGGTACAAATTTCCGTTCGCTATTCAGCTTTAAGTTTACTATCATTGCAGGCAGAGCTCACGATGGTTCTTTCAACGAGGCGACAGCCGATTCCTCTTCCAGTCTTCTCTCATCTGAGACCATAGTATTCCAACATAATATACCTGTCACATGGCGCAGCCTACATCCGGGGTCCAGGAAACCGTTTCTTGCGCCTGACGTGCAGGCTGCCCTGGCAAGCAGGTTGATTTGGTACGCCGATAGTTTCCACACGATATGACTGATCGTTTCTTGCGCCTGACCTGTAGACTGCCCTGCAAAGCAGGTTGATTTGGTAGGCCGATGCAGTTCCCACACAATATGACTGACGTGCGAGGGAACCTATACGCAAGGGACTGGAAAACACATTTTTTTCACATCTCGGCTCTGTTGAAACTAGAAGATTATACACCCCACATTGCTGATACTCTTGAGGCTTTTGTTTCTATGACAAATTTAGCTGAAATCGATAGAGAGGTGGCATTATATGAGGAAGGGCAGGGGCATGAAGAAAATTACAACTGAAAATTGGCTCACTAATACTGAAAGCTTGGAAAATGCCACACTGTTGGAAAAGCAATGGAGGAAGTGACTGTAGCAAAATGGCTCTGAGCACTATGGGACTTAACAGCTATGGTCATCAGTCCCCTAGAGCTTAGAACTACTTAAACCTAACTAACCTAAGGACATCACACAACACCCAGTCATCACGTAGCAGAGAAAATCCCTGACCCCGCCGGGAATCGAACCCGAGAACCCGGGCGCGGGATGCGAGAACGCTACCGCACGACCACGAGCTGCGGACTGACTGTAGCACCCCCCATCACATGTCATAAGGTCACCTGCGGAGTGGAAATGTAGATATGGATCTAAATGCCTGCCTGTTGAAGGTGTGCGTCAAAGCCCAGAAGGGCCTCCTTCCACAGTGTGTATGTCTCTCAATGCCTCAGAAAACAGGCCCAGCAAGTACTCCGCGCTGTAGCACCGAAACCTCACGTCCAGAGTTATCGTTTCAGCTCACACACGATTTTGAAGCACAACAGGGACTCGCAAAGCAGACATGTGCGCCTCCCCGTACGACGTGGGGTGGGACGCAGTGTCGCGCCGGTGGTTGCTGACGCGTGGCGCGGCTCTCTCCGGCTGAATGGCGCGCCGTATTCTCGGGGATTTCTCCGGCCACAGGGTAAGGTCAGCCCCGCCAGAGAAACCAATCTGGCCGCCGAGCCGCGCGCAGCCTGTCGCAACGCGGGCGCTGAGTCACGCTCTTCCTTCCGGGAGCAACAAGGTGCCACCCGCACCTCCGATCCGCTGTGAGCGCCGCACTGCCCTCAGCTCGCGTAAGGCCCTCCCTTTCCGTAACTGAACAAGTTCGCTGAGCGTGTGACGGTCCGATGTATTCCCAGTGTGCGAGGGTAGTCAAAAAGCTAGTCCGGAAACATCCCCTAGGCTGTGGCTAAGCCATGTCACCGCAATATCCTTTCTTCCAGCAGTGCTAGTTCTGCAAGGTATGCGGAAGAGCTTCTGTGAAGTTTGGAAGGTAGGAGACGAGGTACTGGCAGAATTGAAGCTGTGAGGACAGGTCGTGAGTCGTGCTTGGGTAGCTCAGATGGTAGAGTACTTGCCAGCAAAAGACAAAGGTCTCGAGTTCGAGTGTCGGTCCGGCACACAGTTTTAATTTGCCAGGAAGTTTCATATCAGCGCACACTCCTCTGCAGAGTGAAAATCTCATATCTGAACATAGTCGTAAACAGCTTCCGACACTTTCTACTAGATAGTTTGTATACCAGTTCATTGGCAACCGTAACGGTCCTGTCACTTCCTTTGGGTACTCCGTACGTTATATTTACATCCGTCGATTTGTGCAGTTAAGAGGGGTGTGTTGAGTGCTATCTGCATGTCTTGAATCCAGCCGCAAATCTGGTTCTATACTCGGTAAGCGCAGTGCGGGTTGGTGTCAAATGCCTTCATAAACTCAAATATAAGTGCTCTAACTGTAAGGAGAGAGTTTGTTCGACTTGGTGAACTTCTGTATGCTGATGCACTTAGTGACTAGACATGTTTCCTTCCTTTTTTTCTTATTACATGTTCACGGGTATCGAAGTTTTTATTTATGTATACCACAGACATGACTAGCACACGGACAAGGAAGGAAACGCACGTTTTAATAGAGTTAACGTAGGAATTTTACGTGTGTCCATTTTCGAGAACGAACTGTATGGTTTGAGAGCCAAAATAAAGCCAAATGCCGCTGCAGAGCGCTGAGAATCCAAATCACCTTAACCACCTCGTCCAGTGTGCCGACGGCTTAACCAAAACAAAGCGTCTCAGTCCCATAGGTAAAGTGAAGTATCGCGCAGTAAATGTCTGCTGTATTCGAAAGGGAACAATGCTGCAAAATTCCACGTTTTGGTAGCTGTGTGCGGCAATAATGCCCAGTGTTGTCAAACAAACCTGAAAGACAAATAACATAGTGGCAGACCATCTCTCTGTGAAGACCCGGGAATCGCAAGGAGAGATCTTGATGCTCGAAGATCGGCGTTTCAGAATGGCGGCTATAACGTAAAAAGTGAAAATCACTCGCGGATCGGTTTTCAACATCTAACACGACTTTCTTTTAATGTGAAGTAGGCCGACATCAACTGGATTCCACTACTGCTCATCGCCCTCGCTCATCCTGTACGGATCGAACAAGATGGGGCAGTGGTCAGGACAGTGGACTCGAATTCGGTAGGTCGACGGTTAAATTCCGCGTTCGGCCATTCAGATTTAGGCTTCCAGTGATTTCCCTAAATCGCTCCACTGCAAGGGCACCCTTGATTTGCTTCCCCATTCTCGAATCATTGCGAGTTTATGCTCCATATCTGATGACTTCGATATCGGCGGGACATTATCATATTTTGCCTCATCGCTCCGTATTGTCTTGACAGGGCATTCACTGATCTATTCCTCTTTCCTTGGACGAAGAAACAGTTGCGGGGCAACCGTTTCCAGAGCAAAGGTGATGTGTTTTTCGAGGTGAAATGTTCCTTGGACAAACGAAGCGCAGGTGTAGGTAGGCGACAATAAACTATTTTCGCATTCGGCGGAGAAAGTTGGTGATTGGAATTTCACGAGAAGATGCTGCCGCAACGAAAAATGCCTTTGTTTTATTGATTCGCACCCCAATTCGTGCATCTTATCCGTGGCACTCTCTCCCTTGTTTCGCGATAGTTCAAAACTATCTGCCCTTCTCCGATTTTTTTCGATCTCTTTCGTCAATCCTAATTGATGTGGATACGATACCGTGCAGCAATACTACAGAAGAGGACTGGCAAGAGTAGTGCAGGCAGTATCTTTAGTAGACATGTTACACTTTCTAAATGTTCTGCCAATAAATGGCAATCTGTGGCTAGCTTTCCCCACAACATAACCTATCTAACTGTTCCAGTTTAATTTATTCGTCATTGTAATCCCTAAGTATTTAGTTGAAGTCCTGCTTTTAGATTTGTATGATTTATCGTGTAACCGAAGTTTAGTGGATTGCTTTTAGTATTCATGTAGATGACTTTACACTTTTTATTATTTAGTCAACTGCCAATTTTCATACCGTATGTTGTCTAAGTCATTTTGCAACTGGTTTTTATCATCTGATGACTTAACAATACGATTAATAACAGTATCATCTACAAATAATCTAAGAGATTGTTTCCAGAAATCTTTTATATTGATCAGGAACAACAGAGGACCTATAACAATTTCTTGGGGAACGTCAGATATCATTTCTGTTTTACTGGATGGCTTCCCGTCAGCTATTATGAACTGCGACCTTTATGACCAGAAATCCAGTCGCACTACCGAGACGATATTCCGTAGCCACATAATTTGATTAGAAGCCGCTTATGAGGAACGGTGTCGAAAGCTTTCTGGAAATCTAAAACTTTGAAATCAGATTGACATTCCCGGCCGGTAGCACTCATTACTTCGTGAGAACAAATGCTATTTGTGTTCCACAAGTACGATATTTTCTGAATCCGTGTTGACTACTCAGCAAAAGATGGTTTTCTTTTTTTGAGGTAGTACGTAATGTATATATAACATAGCACATGTTCAAGAATCCTTTCATGGGTATTGGTGTGACTTGATCTTTAGGTACTGATCTTCAAACCAGTGAGCGGTTGTATGTGATGATAATTCTTGTATGAGATAGCGAAGGAGATGGGTACTGGGAAGGCCAACATTCGGTGCGTAGCATGGATTACAGATCACAGAACGTAAAACAGCACAAAAAAAAAGAAAGATCAGTCTTCTAACGATATACACAGGTAGCCACTCATTTTCGGTCACATGATTGAGAAATTATCGCAGACGTGCTATTATCCGATGCATACAGAATCCAGAGAGCTCTTATTGTAATTTTTTGGTTAGGCTTGAAAGAAAATGGCAACGAGAATGTGATCAGAGACTAGCTTAGTAGGTGAACGGGCTGAAATCGTGGCATCATTCAAAATGCAATCACCTGAACTGGTTTAATAACTCTCGAACCCTTATGGTACAAGTTTCGTTTTCCGCGTATGAAATCCTCGCAGTATATGAGAGCTGTTTTTGTGTTAATCACTCGGGTATTTTATAGAACGTTTCTTGTTTTCCTACCTTAAAAAATGCATCTTCTGTAAAATTAATCCGGAAAGTAGTAGCTTTGATTATAACGTTCTCACCAAAAATCAATAAAATCAAATAAAATTTTATGTCCAGAGAGTAATATGAAACAGATTCCTAACATTAACGATTCCACTGTCTCATGTACTATGTTAGTGCAGAACGCTGTTACTAGACAGTTTAAGCGTTCCTTTCAAATGAAATATGTGTTTACGACTTTCAGACAGAACTATTTTTGTCAAATCGGGCGCTAGGGTACACTCAGCGGCTAATCTAATATTTCGTGGTCTTCGGAACAATGGAACCTTATACGAAGCGACATAAATCACAAGAGAAATAGGGAAAACAAGAAATAAAGTAATATTCCTTCATACTGCCAAGACATCAATAATTATGCAGTCCTCTTCTAGCGTATGTGTCAATCTAGGGATAAGTGTCATTTTAACTATATATGATTTTTGAAACGACACCGATGGTGACCCACGAGCTGGACTATAATGTTATTTTTAATTAATTTATTTATTTAACCTGATTAGGGCCATCAGGTCCTCTCTTACATCGGACCAGTGTTTCACACATACAGCGTATTTACAATCATACGTACCTAATAGCCGCCCGAAGTGGCCGTGCGGTTAAAGGCGCTGCAGTCTGGAACCGCAAGACCGCTACGGTCGCAGGTTCGAATCCTGCCTCGGGCATGGATGTTTGTTATGTCCTTAGGTTAGTTAGGTTTAACTAGTTCTAAGTTCTAGGGGACTAATGACCTCAGAAGTTGAGTGCCATAGTGATCAGAGCCATTTGAACCATTTGAACTTACCTAATAAATAACAATTTTAATATGACAAACAGTGATGTGAGTGTCTATAGTGATAATGTGAGTAAATAGCACTGACTATGAACTAATAAAGTTAATACTGGCAATACTTGTAATACTGCAACGGTTGTTACTAATGGTAATTACAGTAATAATTAAAATTGGTAATAATAATGGCAGTAATAACAGTAACGATGGTATCACATATAAAAAGAATTTATAGGTAGATTTTTTCTGAAGCAGTGAGTTCTGGGGAACAGAAATTTAAGGAGACTGCACCAGCTTTGAAAGCTGGTAAATGAGAAAGATCTGGTGGAAAGAATGTTGTACAGAGGTAATGTGTGCGTAAAGGGACAATAGTAATTATTATTGCCGCTTTAGTAGTTGTGCCATTAACTGCCTTCTGAAGTTGGAAATATTATTCATTTCCCTAATTTAATGCGGGAGGTTATTCCAGAGTCGGGTTCCTGCTACTGGGAAGGACTTCAAAAAAGTGGCTGAACGATGGAGTGAGACACAAAGGATTTTGATCTGATGGAAACGGATGTTTCTGCCATGTTGTTGAGACAAGAGCGTTAAGGTCTAGAAGAGATGTGAGGAACAGTGTATGTTGATAAGACAATGCAGAAGACAAAGGGTATGGAAATCTCTGCTCTTGTATGCACGCATTTAAGATAACCGTGCATATGAACGTGAAATATGGTCAAAGAGTCGAACATCACAGATATAACGAACACTGGCATTCATAACTAGTTCCAGGTGCGGTGAGCTTTGCTGAGAAAGACCTTACAGGATAACATTGCTGTAATCAGTAATTGGAAGTATAAGTGTTAGTACAAGTTGCTTTCTCAGGTCAAGAGGGAAGAGCTGTTTATGTTTTTCTGGGTCATGGAGAGATGCTGATGCCCTCTTGCTTAGTCCGATTTACAATGGGTGGGAGACAGGAAAAACGCTCGTTATTTAGTGACTCAGAACGGAGACATCCGGGTGTTCTGATTTACTATCGAGAACATGGCAACTAATTCAGTCCAGAAAGAACCAAAGAATAAAGATATTGTTTAAAATCAGTACAGCTATTTACTTAGTACTAAAGAGTGCATTTTCCCCCTAGAGTCTTGCGTTTGCCGAGCTATTGACAGATCTGAGAATACATAAGCTGATTACACTATCCAGAAATGAACACGCTGCAGAAACTTCTTTCTCATTTTTTCCTATCCCGAAGAAGTGTCCATAGTAAGAATTGAGAACTGCCAACAGCTGCGCTCATCTTTACCGTGAGATACCTACCACGATTATAGCGCGGAGATAACATACAATAACCCCATTGTATTCTACAGAATGAGAACAAAAGATACAGAGGGTCGTAATGTTTGGCCTTCAGTCACAAAATTACTAATGGGCGTCTTATCGTCGAAAGCATCTTCTCAACTTTACCGGTGCAAACTGCTTATATATAAAGTGGCCAGGTGTTAGTAGCAACAGTGCACTTACGATTCCGCGCAAACTTAATTCCGTATATAGACAGTTTATGCATTCCGGGAATCGAGATCTCGACGATTTTTGTCTGTTATTGCACCCCAAGGGGCTGGAGACCTTAATATGTGACAAATTTCAACTTGATGCATCTACCTATCCCCGAGAAAGAAGAGTCTTAACAGACAGACGGACAAATAGTCTACTAAAAAATGACATGAAAGTTTGATAACAAATGACAATTTTTTTCATGTGATATGATTACAAATTAACAATTTCCGCATATTTCTTTCGTTTGTGTTGCGAAACATGCTTCTCGCCAAACTTCATGATTCTAGGTTAACGCGAATTACCCTATAGGTTTTGATGAGTGAGTTAGCGAATATCAAAATATGTGACATAAATGGCCGTATCTTTCGACTGGACTGACTTAGCAGCTCACGCTTATTGCGCAGTCAAAGATTCATAAACCTTCGTATGTGCCATAAATTTTAGCTTGACATGTCGATCCTTTCCTTAGAAAAAAGGGGCTTAACAGACGAACAACACAGCATATTCTAGGGGCTCTGTTCTTATTGAGGTACGTCACCCTAAAAAGGCATGAGCGAACGGACAAAGCATAAGGCTTAATGCCGAATTAGTTAATGGCAACTATAAAAATAAAATTAAATTATCTGAAATATGTGGAGAAGTAGAGATCAGATTTCAAATGTTGTGGTTACCCACAATTTATTTCAGCTGTCGTATTACAGGTAGAGTAAACGGCGGGACGCACAAGTTTTACTTTCTTCTTCCCCGTAATTAGTTTTAATTTATGCGTGGCAGTATTGACGTGAAACTCACCTTGCAGCCCTCGCAGGTGAAGGCGCCGAAGTGGAAACCAGCCGCAGGCTCGCCGCACACCTTGCACTGCTGGTTCATCTGCAACAACACAGATGGCTCTGCGTTACACTCCGCGCAACAGCTGCCCTCTGCAGGCGGTCGGTGCTTGTAGGCACCAATCAAATGTCGGAAACACACACCTGCCCTCGTAGTTTTCGTTTCTTTTGCAAACGGCGCGTCTTTTATTTCGCACTTGCTGATGACTACAGAAAGCGCCATTTCGAGGAAGCATGTCGCTAGAGTTACAACTCAAGACGCTGCAGATTGCGAGGCATCCTCAACTCTTCCTCGTAGTTCGAGTTTTCCGTGACTGTAGTACAAACATATAGGACATGGGTTCACCTTGAATATAAAGCTCTTTTTTATTCCTGTCTGTCACCGATGTTTTTCCGCAATGACCTACGACCCGTATCTTCTGCAAGCATAAACATGTCAGTCTCGAGCAGAATATACGCTTCCAACGCAATGAGAAACAATACGGACTTGGATGACAGAGGTGACAAGCACGAATGCGTAGCTCTAGAAAAAAAGCATAGGACTGGAAGTGGCTAACATTCTGAATAATAGCTGAATTCTTTTCCGTCGAAACAGTACATCAAGTTTTTCTCGTTTACGAATAGTACATTAATTGTACTTCCTACAATTCCGTTTCGCGCGTTTAAAGCAAAACTACATATTTTCTGTGAAAGACTTGGAAAGAAGAAAAAAAAATTAACTTCCCGCTGACTGCGACGTCAGCAGAGACGCAGCACAAGCTCTGATTGGGAAACGAAAGTAAATCGACCGTGTTCTCTCTGAAGGAACCATGCTGGCACTTGTCTTGCGCGGTTTTAGGGGAGCTATGACTATCGGCATGGCTGGGCGGGGATATGAACCTCTGTCCTCCCAAATGCGAATCCAGTGTCTTCATCACTGCGCCATCCGACTCGATCATTTGGCGATGGAGCAAAATGATCGATGTGATGGGTGATTGTCTAATAATCTTATTTGTGCAATCACGAGAGATACATTAGAAGCAGATGTTCGTAAATAGAGAAGAGCATTCTAGATACCAGCGTTCGGATGAACCGTACAGGAATTTGGAAACAAACTTCTTATTTATCAAAGAACTCTAGCAACGACTGACTGGGATTCTACTAAAGCTTAGAGTGCCGAGCGTGCCTGGAAATACCGCTTCTTCAGCAATCTGTATACTACTTGGGTTTCGTTGTCAGGCTGCCTCTTCTTTGGCGGCATGGCAGTTTCGTTGCTATACTGCAGCCAAGGCGGTTGAGAAGACTGACAGAGCATTCGTAAAATCTATTTAGTGTCCCTTCTTCGTGCAGCTTTCAAACTTACTTACGTTGATTTCAAAAAGGCTTTTCTCAGTCGTTCTCATTTTCTGTGTGATATTTTTAAGATTCAGTGTCTAGTAAAAATATTAATACAGGAACTATACAATTTTCCTGACTACTTCATGTACTCCAGACTTACCGAATGAGGTTTATCTTAAATGGCAATTTTAGAATCGCCGCTCTCAGATTAAGTTCTGTAGATCCCCATGGTATGGTTAGTGATGCCGTAGGAGGAACGTTGGTGGAAGTTCAGTATAACGAGACAGACGAAAACGGATTTTCTATTGCTCTCACTTTGGACCACATCAGTATGAGCTTTCATGTTACTGAGTGAATTTTTACTTGCTTTTAGGGTGCCTAGAGAGCGTCGTGTAGATGGTTGTTATAAGGTGCGATAAAACGTTTCCGTTTGAGGGCGCTGCTGCAGCATACAGAGGGGTTCAAAAATGGTTCAAATGGCTCTGAGCACTATGGGACTTAACTTCTGAGGTCATCAGTCCTCTAGAACTTAGAACTACTTAAACCTAACTAACCTAAGGACATCACATACATCCATGTTCGCGGTAGGATTCGAACCTGCGACCGTAGCGGTCGCGCGGTTCCCGACTGTAGCCCCTAGAACCGCACGGCCACAGCGGCCGGCTACAGAGGGGTCCAAGAAAACGTATCCACTGTTTAAAAATCCATAACTGGCCAACTAATTGTCGGAGTTGTCTCATCTTTGGTAGTGTAATAGTTTGTAGTTCCGGCAATCGCCACACAAGCGTTGTATTGGCTTGTTTTGTTTTTTCAGATGACAGTCGCCATATAGTCAGTGTTTTGTTCTTAGTTGCACCTAGTTATTCGAGTAAACATGGCTGGCGCAAGGCTTACATTCGATGAAAGGAAGTTCAATGGCGAAACGATAATCAAACAGAGCCACCGACACGTTTAACGATTCGTCGCATTCGAGACAAATTTGAAGCCGAAGGCTGTGTTAAGGATGTACACAAACAACGACCTGGACGACCTGTAACAGTAACAAGTCCAGCTAACTCCCGTCGTGTGTTACAACAATTCACTCGCTCGCCACAGAAGTCTGCGAGACAGTGTGTCCGTGAAACTGGAGTGAGTCGCTCAAGTTTTTGGCGAATTTTGAAGACAGCAAAGTGGAAGTGCTACATCCCACGATTGCTACACGCAATGAACGGGGACGACCCAGATCTTAGAATGGAGTACTGCGCGAATGGTTTACTAACATGGTGTGCAACGATGAAGAGTTTGCAGAGATGATTGTGTGGTCTGATGAGGCACAGTTCAAACTCAATGGTACAGTAAATCGCCACAAATGCATCTGCTGGGCCGCCGAAAATCCGAACGTCCATGCAGACAAAGCCGTGAATTAGCCAGGAATAAATGTGTGGTGTGGGTTGTCCTACCGGGGTTTCATTGGACCATTCTTCTTTGACGGCAAAGTTACCGGTGAGGTGCACCTTCAGAAGCTTCAGACATCCATTTTACCTGCCATCCGAGACTTGTATGGAGACGAAAGAGTTTACTTTCAATAAGATGGTGCCCCACCCCACTACCAAAATCGTGTTAGGACGTATCTCGACGAAAATCTACCAGGAAGATGGATAGGCCGTAGAGGTGCTATGGAGAATCCACCACGTTCCCTAGACCTAACTCCTCTGGACTTTTACATGTGGGGAACACTAAAGGAAGTCGTTTATCGACAAAAACCACGCACATTGGATGAACTTCGAGAATCCATCGAACATTCATGTGCAAATATCCAACTGAACACGTTGCAGTCACTAGTTCGTGCTGCAGTTCGGCGGCATCGTTTGTGTGTGGTTGTTAACGGTGACTATTTCGAACACCTACAGTGATATGTTTAAGTTGGACTTTAAGCTATGATTTCACCAAAAATGAGACAATTCCGTCAATTAGTTTGCAAGTTACGGATTTTTAAACAGTGGGTACATTTTTTGGACCTCCCTGTATATGCAACGTAACGCGACTCCGTTGGGGGTATACAAGCACCGACATGTGTGGGATTCGTGCCCTTCCAGTGTGCGTGCAGTAAATGCGGATACGTGGACTATGACAACGTTATTACCAAATGCTTCCAAACACAGCCAACGTGCTGTTATTCTTTCGTGGCTGCCGAAGGACAAACGCCAGTAGAAATCCGTTTCAGAATAAAGAATGTGTATGTGGCAGTATGTCTGTCTAAAAACACTATTGTGGAATGGGTGCTGCTGCTTCGTGATAACGCGCGTCCCCATATCGCAAATGTCGTAATGCAGACGTTACGCCGATTCAAGTGGGAGGCACTCGAGCACCCGTCCTATAACCTTGATCTCTCCCCGTGCGATTTTATCACGCTTTAAGTCTCTTAAAGAACGCCTTGAACGGTCGACAATTCATGTCGGATGAGGATGTGCAGCAGGCAGGTGCGAACTTCTTCACACAGCAGGACACGGTGGTTTACCATGAGGGTATCTTCAGCCGGGTGCACCGGTTGGATGATTGTCTGTGTGTTCACGGCGATTTCGCCTGATTGGCATACCGATTCTAAACCGCACTGCCTACAAACGGGAACTTTTTGATCGCTCCTATATGAAGTCATGAATAAATACATATTCTGGCCGGCCAGTGTGGCCGAGCGGTTCTAGGCGCTTCAGTCTGGAACCACGCGACCGCTACGGTCGCAGGTTCGAATCCTGCCTCGGGCATGGATGTGTGTGATGTCCTTAGGTTAGTTACGTTTAAGTAGTTCTAACTTCTAGGGGACTGATGACCTCAGATGTTGAGTTCCATAGTGCTCAGAGCCATTTGGATCATTTTTTTGAAATACGCATTTTGATGTGTAGTGCGATACAGACATGAGTGGCTGCTGACGCAACTACATAGGCTTGAAGATGATTCGGGGATATCTAAATCAGTCACACTGTAAAAATGTACAACTGTGATTTGAAAACGAACGGTGTACAAGAATTTTATAAACATAAAAACAATTTTTGTTCTGTGACAAGATATACACAGAGCTTGTAGTATTCACGTTGCAAATTACATTCATTGCGTCTTTTATTTCAGTGGTGGTCCACACCTTGTTCCACTATTTCGACTGTGCTCAGCTTTGCGGGTTGTCACCTCATTAGGTGATTGGTTGCAAAAGTAAAAATTGTTAGGTCAAGCAATATGATATGGAACGAAAACGTGATGACATATGTCAGGAAGCTGAATGGAATGCTAGGTTTGTTAGGTGGGTATTGGGATAGTGCAGTGCATATGTTAAGGAGAACACATTCGAGGCCCAACTAATACTAATTCAGTATGTAGGGTACATACCAAGCAAGCTTGACAATAGTCAAAGAAGTTGTTCTAGGATGCATTACTATGATGGATATTCCTCATACAGGTGTAAAAGATGTACTCGGAGAAATAAAATAGTAATCGCTGGAAAATGAGCAGATGTTGTTAGCAGGAAGCCTTGTTGGGTAAATGTTGAAATGTGTGTGAATTCCTAAGGGACCAAACTGCTGAGGTCATCGGTCCCTAGACTTACACACTACTTAAACTAACAACACACTTAAACTAACAACACACTAACAACACACTTAAACTAACAACACACACACACACACACACCCATGCCCGAGGGAGGATACGAACCTCCGCCGAGAGCAGCCGCGCAGTCCGTGACAGGGCGCCACCCGCGCGGCTTGTTGGGTAAATTTAGAGGACTGGTATTCGAAGTAGACAGTGCAACAATTCCACTGCCTCTGTCGTATCGGAAGCACTAGGGCGTGGAAAGAGAGACTCGCGCGCATACCGAGACATTGTTCCTTGTGACCTTGTGAGCGAATGATATAGAACCGCAAATGGCTCGTACTGGTGGACACTACCCCTGCCGCCTCCTCAGCCTTGTGGTTAGCGTTTCTCACTCGTATCCTAGCTGTCTCCATTCAATTTCCCTGTGATTCTCTCAGAGTTTTCTCTGCGAATGGCAGGGGACAAGGCGAGCAGTTGTTGTCTCCGGTCACGTTACTCTATTATTTGCAACTGTGGAGCCGGTGAAATGAATAACTTGTGACATCAAGATTCTTATTGCCAGAGAAGCGTCCGGTAGAAATCACGCACTGCGGTGTTACTCGAAGAAGATAATTCCCATGCTGTATTTCTCTCTGAACTTGGAGGTTCAGTTTTCCATGTGATTCGATGATAACCCTGTGTCCGTGGGTGTTGCGTTCACCTCGGTCGTCACGTGAGTGCGTTCCTCTGTTCACGCAACGCACGAGACCAAAGAGAAAGTTTCTCAGCCTAGCAGTGAAAGAAAGTATTTGTTGTTGTTAAAAAGATACTTAATTCTCAACGTATTAACTTTTCATGTGTATGAATACAGTCCGGTGTTTCTTCAGTGAGTAATTTCCATCAATGATGAGTGATTTTATCATGTACAGAAAATGGGTGTCTAAGGACCCCCTAACTTATTCACAGGACAAAGCAAATTCCTGCCAAAAGTTTCCTTAGTCGTGCGAATAACTGAAAGCGTGGGAGCGTCATATTTGCTGTACAGGAAGGAAATTTGGACAGTTAAAAAATTTTGTCGTAGTTCATTATCCGGGGAAATGTGCAAGTATATTAATCTTTGTTCCCATGGCTATTTGGAGATATGGCTGAAGGTTCTACGTCAGAAGCCACACCTATTGTGTCTGTTGGCCAGTTTGAGAACGACATCTTAAATGGTTTTTAGCAGCCTTGTTCTGGATGCCGTCACTGTTCCGCACAGTGGGCCAACGCGCTTCAAAACCTGGACAAAATAGAAATGGAAAAAGATTGGTGTTTCGACTTCAGTCGAGCGAAATCTTATGTAGATAGCACTAGTCCACAGTTGTCCAATGCTGAGGTGGCATTTCAGCAACGAGGGGAAATGATACGTGCCGTGACAGCTGCGGGTAAACAGTAGAGCGGACAGCGACACATTTTTTTAGATACTTTTCGTGTGGCCTGTTTAATATATGACAATTGTCCGTCCCAGGTGTCAAGATAAATATAAATTGTCAGAACTCCTGAAGGCATGTTTACGACATTTTTAACAGGTGTAACCACGTGTTACTACTTAACACTACTACCAATATTATCCGAAATCTTTGGCTACAAAATTTCCTCTGCGTGGCTCCACTGTTATGTGTCTCTTCTGCTACCTTAGTAGTATAACCAACGAGTACAAATGCATCATCTGTGAGCGAATGTTTGCACGTTTATAGTGGACGGTCAATTTATTCCGTGCGGCAGTGCCACACAGTAAAAATGGGTCCCACATATTACAGTTATCTCATAAATCATTATTTGTACAAAAAAAAATCATTAGGGTTTTCTGGAGAACTCTTGGGGAGCTATTCAGAACAGGCCCCCCATTTTTCTTTTAGGGCATTGAAATTTTCCCGAGTACTATACAGCAAATGTGTCAAGAACTCTGAAAAAAATGTATGTTTCTAGAAAGTCGGGTGTCTTCGTGACCGAGTTCACAATAATCTGAAGTATCCCCAATACCGACGCCAGCCCCCATAGTTTTGGTGCACGGAGCTGTTGTAATCGAAGCTGCACCGTTGCCGATTGGTCGGTCATCTGAAGATGTGTAAGAAGCTCGGGATGAGGAGATACGGCGCCTCCCAGATTTTACGCGCAAGTATTCCCGTAAGGAAACGATGCATGACCCATCTTTGGATTCAACCCATCTTTGGATTCACTTATCTCGAGATCCCACAAAATGAGAATTGAAGATACGTATATAGACGCCACCTAAGGTAAAAGATCTGCTTTTCGAACCATATCCCAGTGGACAAACCGACAGTGACCCTTCCGATAGAGATGATGACGCAAGCGACGAATGTATGTACTGTTTCGATTGAAAAATGTGATATGTCGAATAAAACGTTTCAGTGTGGCAATTTCGACTTTTAACTCGTCATGAGCGACCCCGCAATACTTTATACCCGACATTTTAAGGCGTGTACGCAGTAGGCCAACGAGAGCGAGCTGGATTCAGAGGAACGTTGGTCGCCAATGTATTGGCGTTAGGCTCCTCATCCACACGAAACGACGGGTTGGGTCCAAGGCATTGGGGCTTGTGAAATCACGCTGCCACTGATAACTCGCCGACGCTGCCTCCTTTTGTTATTGTCATAAAGTAGCATTTTAATTAGAATTTCACCGGCCGATATTATGAGGGAAGAAGAGGATTTAGCAGTTGTCACATGTGCAGCGTTTATTTTACTGCTTGCAGACCTGATCGTCAAAGAAGTGAGATGAAGAAACGACGCAGGTGGACGGCCTCTCTTTTAGATAGTTTGGACCAGTGTGGTGGGACAAAATTAATATCTATATTGAAGCTGAACTGGAATATGGGCTGTTTCATAACTTTTTTCCTAATGAATTTAGAATTGTTACTCAATTGTGGAGGCCCTAAAACTTCCTCTTTTCGGAGAACTGGAACAGCAGCAGAAAGTTAATAATCATTCCCAATTTTGTTTGTTTCTCTTTGTGGTTCAAGGCGAAAAGACGTCAGTAAAGACACCATTTCTTTTGTCGTATCGTGGATATCACTTTCTAGTAGCTACATTATTTCCCGCCAAGCGTCTGGTCTTTTCAATTTGTTTTTATAACCACAGTACCTAGGGGCCCATAGATATTCCCCTTCACGATAAAACTCTTTCTGCTTTAATGCTGTCCCCATATTCCACTCTATACCCCAGTGTAGCGACAGGAGGCATGGCCTGCAGAAGAAACAACGACTGCTGACATTAAGTTTATCAGGACCGCCACAGTCGGTATGTTTTGCTGACTGGTTTTGCTCTTTGATTTAAAAGGGAAATAC
Organism: Schistocerca americana; assembly: GCF_021461395.2. Classification (NCBI taxonomy): domain Eukaryota; kingdom Metazoa; phylum Arthropoda; class Insecta; order Orthoptera; family Acrididae; genus Schistocerca; species Schistocerca americana. The sequence goes on from NC_060121.1 coordinate 496,119,764, forward strand.
TGTACTTTAAACTGTAAATTCCAGAGTTTCTGGTTATGCTCTTGTTAAATTAAAGAGCGAAAGCGGTCAAGCAAACGTAATAAGTGCGACTTGTGCCTGTCCTGGAAGACTTAAATGCAGACCCATGCTACACACAACAAATCGCTACTGAACCAACGAACATTCGAGCTGACGTCCAACGCTTTGATGTTACCGCCAACAGGCCGGACCGCAACGAAGGTGAAATCCTTCGTTTCGTTGGCTCCGATTTGCCGCCTGTACGCATCTTCACACACAAAGCAATTTTATAATTCTGCCACTGGATTCGTAATCAGCGACCTCAATGATCTTAATAGTACACAGTTTTATAATCTTCATGTTGATTTTTCTGTTATGTTCAGGTTTTGGCTCGTTGTTCGAAGGTGTGAAGAATGTTCACATGCTCTCGAGCACACACACAATAAGCAGAGAAACGTCGGTAGCCGCGTAGCCTGCTGACTGTGCCGGATCACTATTAGAACCACCGCCGCCTCCACGCACGCTGTCGCTCGCCGCTCATCCGTAACTAGACCAGGGGTGTCTAACTCGTGGCAAGTGCTCTACCAACTGAGCTACCCAAGCACAACTCACGCCCCGTCCTCACAGCCTTACTTCTGCCAGTATCTCGTCTCCTACCTTCCAAACTTTACAGAAGCTCTCCTGCGAACCATGTAGAACTAGCACTCCTGAAAGAAAGGATATTGCGGAGACATGGCTTAGCCACAGCCTGGAGGATGTTTCCAGAATGAGATTTCCACTCTTCAGCGGAGTGTGCGCTGATATGAAACTTCCTCGCAGATTAAAACTGTGTGCCGGACCGAGACTCGAACTCGGGACCTTCACCTTTCGCGGGGAAGTGCAATACCAACTGAGTTCTGCAAGGTTCGCAGGAAAGCGTCTGTTAAGTTTGGAAGGTAGGAGACGAGATACTGGCAAAAGCAAGGCTGTGAGGACGAGGCGTGAGTCGTGGTTCAAATGGTTCAAATGGCTCTGAGCACTATGGGACTCAACTGCTGTGGTCATCAGTCCCCTAGAACTTAGAACTACTTAAACCTAACTAACCTAAGGACATCACACACACCCATGCCCGAGGCAGGATTCGAACCTGCGACCGTAGCAGCAGCGCGGCTCCGGACTGGAGCGCCTAGAACCGCACGGCCACCGCGGCCGGCGTGAGTCGTGTTTGGTTAGCTCAGTTGGTAGAGCACTTGCCCGCGAAAGGCAAAGGTCCCGAGTTCGAGTCTCGGTCCGACACACAGTTTTAATCTGCCAGGAAGTTTCATATCAGCGCCCACTCCGCTGCAGAGTGGAAATCTCATTCTGGAAACGCCCCGAGGTTGTGGCTAAGCCATGTCTCCGCAATATACTTTTTTTCAGGAGTGCTAGTTCTGCAAGATTCGCAGGAGAGCTTCTGTAAAGTTTGGAAAAAAATGGTTCAAATGGCTCTGAGCATTATGGGACTTAACTTCTGAGGTCATCAGTCCCCTAGAACTTAGAACTACTTAAACCTAACTAACCTAAGGACATCACACACATCCACGCCCGAGGCAGGATTCGATCCTGCGACCGCAGCGGTCGCGCGGTTCCCGACTGTAGCTCCTAGAACCGCTCGTCCACCCCGCCCGGCAAAGTTTGGAAGGTAGGAGACGAGATACTGGCAGAAGTAAGGCTGTGAGGACGGGGCGTGAGTCGTGCTTGTGCAGCTCAGCCGGTAAGGTAGCTCAACGTGTTCGGTCAGAGGGTTAGCTGTCCTCTGTAATAAAAAAAAACTGAGTTAATGGATCAACGACGAACTGAAATGGGTGTTTTGCGACGACCGCCCCGATCAAATGCAACGAACTAATATGAACAAAATGAGATTAAAAAAGAAAAAAAAAAGTTGGTAGAGCACTTGCCCGCGAAAGGTAAAGGTCCGGAGTTCGAGTCTCGGTCCCGACATAGTTTTAATCTGCCAGGAAGTTTCGTATCAGCGCACACTCCGCTGCAGAGTAGAAATCTCATTCTGGAAATTCCGTTTATGTAAAGTTAAGATAAATTGAATACTTTCAGATCTGAAAATCCCGTCACACGATGCTGTTCTCTCACGTTCTTTCACTGTTGCCCAGGTGAACTAAAAGTTTGGAAACCCCGAAAGTAGACTGTGCGACCCGGAGTTGGTGAACTTCTGCTGCTGCACCTGCGCTGTGAGAACACGCGAAAACGCCGCGCCGGCCGCCCACGAAGCCTCGGCCGCCTCGCCTCGGTCATTGTTGTTATATAGTCCGCCCTGGCTGCCAGAACAGAGGACAGCAATTTCGCGGTTTCGTAACCGGGCACGGACGACGAGACAGCGGCGGCCGCCTTCTTCCCACGGTAATAGCGATGTGATTTACGTAACGCGGCGTCTGGTGCTCAGCATCAGCGCGCATCATAAGCCGGTGAAAGCATTTAAATGTATTTTCTTGCGCATCCCCCCCCCCCCCCGCGCTACCCCCTCCGCCGCCCTCGACAGTCACCATTACGACCGTGCCGGGTAATGTGGTTTATAATTCCAGGCGGTGCGGCGCGGGCGGCGCGCGGCCAGGGCTCTGCGGCGCGTCGGATTATTTGAACGGGCTCGCGAGGTACCAGTTTTTGTGCTCGCGCCCGTAACATATTCGCTCGGCCGCTCTCCTGGGTTAGTCACAGCTAATCTTCACTCGCCGGACGCCGCGCATAAAAACAATTGAGGCTCACGGCGCCTCGCCGCGTGTTTATCCGGCGGGTGAGATATGGCAGGCGGCGGCGGAATTTATTCTCCGCTCTTCTCTCTCTCTCTCCCTCTCTCTTTCTCTGTCTCCCCTCCCTCGCCTCTGCTCACCTCACGCTCCTTATGCATGTAAAAATTATTCACGGGCGGCGACGAGCGCTCTTTAAAAATTATTTTTTGGGGACTCGTCGGTCGTAATGTCCTCGCGTTTATACTGCGTTTCTGTTCTCTCCGCCGGCGCCGTCGTCTCGCCGCCTCATTACGTATGCCAGTGCTGGTGTGCGCGCCCCGACTCGAGATTAATGAATTCGAGCGGTCAGCGCGTGTACGACAGGGGCTGCCGAGGAGCACTCTCGCAGAAATAAGCTGAACGTGTACCTAATTGCTATCACCATCCGTAACTTGTCCGAGCTTCCGGAATCTAAAAATTTGTTAAACGTATGTTAGTAGTCACTGTTGGAACTTACATTATAAGACGAGACTCCGTACTTACTAAAATACATATTTAAATTTCCCTTAACAGGCTTGTTACGGCTTAAATTCCAAAGCAAACAGTAGCCTGAATAATGGAATTGTACAAGCAACAGTTTTAATGACTACTGGTCTGCTCTTCGCTTTACTATAATGTGTAAACATAGCGGTGCACGCGAAGCTTAGAATTTCTTAATATGAGGCGAAAGAGCACTGCTGGGCTGACTCGTTTTCACGTCGCTGTGGGTTCTCGCTCTTGGAATCTAAGGAGGGTTCTGAAATATTATGTGTGTGTGCATTTACAATATTTGTGGCCGAGAGAGCTGGAATCTTCTGTGCTTGCACATCAGTCGCTGTGAATCTTATTTTATCTATAATGATTTCAGAACACGGCAGCCGCACCGTGAATATCACTCAAGGAAAAACTGCAATCTGCCACACTTTTTCAATTAATGATCTATTTCATCGTACCTAATTTCGGGCCTGGAGCCATCTTTAGACGGCAGCGAGGATTTCTCAAACAAATTTCACACTAGTTGGTCTACCTTCCAAACTTTACAGTAGCTTTCCTGCGAACCTTGCAGAACTCAGTTGGTAGTGCGCTTGACCGCGAAAGGCAAAGGTCCCGAGTTCGAGTCTCGATCCGACATACAGTGTTAATCTGCCAGGAAGTTTCGTATCAGCGCACACTCCGCTGCAGAGTGGAAATCTCATTCTGGAAACATCCCCCAGGCTGTGGCTAAGCCATGTCACCTATGAATGATGCGGAGTCCTATGCTGCAATGTATGAAGCAAAATTCCTCGATGTAAAAAAGTAACATTTGTGCGAGAAATCTGACGATGGGACCAGGCCCGAGTTACGGAAAAGAAATAATTCATTCCAAAAGTGTGACTGGTTGCAGTTTTTTCTTCTATAAAATCTTTCATTGTCCTGAGTTTGTCATGTCAAAGGTGTACATATTAGGGCAGATGGTTATAGAAGTGTACATATCATGTCAAATACAGATTGCTTGCTTTATATCTGACAATTTGTTTGAAACGTTTAGCACTATGAACATCTTTGCTTGGCTGAACACATAAGTGATACGCCTTCTTTGGCTACCAGAGGTCGTAGTATTTCTGAGTAGAGCTTGGGCGAGCAAAGAAGTCGGAAGCAGTTGTCGACCAGAGAGGAAGAGAGAGTGTTGTGTCCAATGAAGAGTGAGGATCTCGAATGGCGGACGAATCGCACAGAGAATGGAGATGATCCCTGGCAGATAACTGAGGACAGAGGATGATTTAAGAGACATTTTGAGAGAAACGGCATGTTTGGAATAAAGGTAATTTACTTTCAATTTATTTTGCTAAAAGCGTTAGCCGAGTAGTTATTGTAACACGAAGATTTCATTGCATCTAGTGATACATATATGTTGGTATCCAGGCCGGGCGTTGTGACCGAGCGGTTCTAGGCGCTTCAGTCTGGAACCGCGCGACCGCTACGGTCGCAAGTTTGAATCCTGGCTTGGGCATGGATGTGTGTGATGTCCTTAGATTAGTTAGGTTTAAGTAGTTCTAAGTTATAGGGGACTGATGACCTCAGATGTTAAGTCCCATAGTACTCAGAGCCATTTGTTGGTATCCAGGGCGAATTATCAGTAATATGTTCGGTATTATAATTAGCTTTCTCTCTCTATATTTAGTTAAAGTACTTCTTTAAAGGGATTCAGTATAATTTCGACATATTTTCCTATTCATTTGTAAATATTTCATGAATCTATTAAGTAAGAGATATAGGCCTATACACTGTGCTTGCTATCCAAAACTGTTGCCAAGGCAACTTTGATGCCCCACGGGCCATAGATGACATGGATGAACGACGACTGCGAGGATGAGTACGGTCGAACAGAAGAACTGTTGAGTAACTGAGCAACCAGATGAACCACGGGGCTACGAACAGTGTCTCTTCAACGACCGTTCAGCCAACGTCGTTGCGTACGGGCCTCCTCTGCAGCAGGCACCTCGTTCGTTGTGCATCCATGCCGACTGCTGTTCAACGGCGAAGAAGGCTGGACTTTGCGCGTTAATTCCGTAACTAGAGGTCTACTGAGCGGCAACAGGTGATGCTTCCAGTAAGAAATTTGGAGTTTAATGGGGTTGTTTGGTTAAGGAGACTAGACAGCGAGGTCATCGGTCTCGTCGGATTAGGGAAGGACGGGGAAGGAAGTCTGCCATGCCCTTTCAAAGGAATCATCCCGGCATTTGCCTGGAGCGATTTAGGAAAATCACGGAAACCCTAAATCAGGATGGCGGGACGCGGGATTGAACCGTCGTCCTCCCGAATGCGAGTCCAGTGTCCGAGCTACTGCGGGAATTTTATGGTAAGTTCCTATGGGAGCAAATTGCTAAGGCCATCAGTCCCTAGACTTACACACTACTTAATGCAATTTAAACTAACTTACGCTAAGGACAACACTCACATCCATGCCCGAGGGAAGACTCGAATCTCCATCGGACAGATGTCCATTAACGTGTACGGTCTGAAAGCAAACACGCTACAACAATCGTCCTAAGTGTCCAGGGCGGAGGATGGAGCGTTACGGATCTGGTAGGCACAATGGATCAACACAAGTATGCATCTATCCTTCGAGACCACGCGGTTAGTTTTTCCTTGTCACGATGGCATCTACTGGCAGGAAAGGGGAACGTGTCACACAGCTCCCAGTACACATATATAGTCTGAAAGGCCCCAGGATGAGTTTACCTACTCCCCTGGCCACTAAACTCACCAGCCTGGAAGCCAGTCGAGAATGCGTGGGACCACCTCGATCGGGCTGTTCGAGCCATGAAACCTCAACAGATAAACCTAGCGCAGCTTGCCACGGCATTGGTGTGGCTCCACCGTCCGCGTCGGTACCTTCCGGAAGCTCTCTACCTGTATGCCTCACAGCGGTGCTGCAGAAGATGGTTATTCAGATTTTTGACAGGTGGTCACAATAGTGGGACTGTGCAGTGTAGCTATGGTGATGTACTGATGTGTAGCGTATTTATACGTATAGGTTAAGTTAAAAAGTGACAGTTTGTCATTTGGCGAATACATTGGATTGGATGTCATGAAAATGAAATTAATTTTGCTACAGTGCGTATTCTGTATTTATATTAGATGTCAAGGAACGGTTTATGTCTGCCATTTTGATGGTCAACTTGGATCAAAGCAGACGTGTAATATCAATGGGCTCAATATCTCCAGTGCTTATTTCACAATTTTAATGAAATTAATTTCGGAATTGACTGGGAACTAAACGGCGGCGCTCCAGAGACGTGGAAAGGTAGCGCGTTGCAGAAGCCGGTCTGTTTCCAAATGACAGCGTCGAAGTCGGTCTGTTTCCAAATGACGGCGTCGAAGGCCGGGAAACTGGAGCGTGAGGCGCCGGCGGAACGCCCGAGGCTGCCGTCGCAACCGGCGTTGCGCAAAGGGCGCAGGGCTGGCCCCAGCAGGCTGCCGCCTACCTGCTCATCACGACGTGTGCGCCACGGGGCGAGGGACCGTTCCTCGGTGGACCCCGCGGGACTGCAGTCTTAAGCCGTCGGCACACGGACCGTGCATCCGAACGTTGAGTGTTGAGCGTGCCGAGTTTCTGACGTCATTGCGTGGAATGGCACGTTCAGGAGTCTTTCCGAACGTGCAGAGCAATATATAGCATGTCAGATACGCCGAGCGTGCGTCTGAGCGTTGACCAATCAGATGCCACAACGCCACCTACGTCACACGCACACCTTCTCCCTTCTGCGCAGAACTGTAAGGCGCCATTTTCGCATTCGGTTCACGCCTACACGTATATATGTCGTTTCTGAGCACCAGCAAATTGAGAATCATTCGAAAACCTGTTGTTAACTGCGTGGTTCGTTGCAATAAAATAATGAGAGACATCATATTCGTGGCAAAAGAATTATTGTAACTTGCGTAATATGAGAGTATATCATTTGATGGTAGCGACACACTGAGGATCCACGAAAAACACATTGTTCTAGGTACAATTTGTTGTAATTAAATTTCAGTTAGTAACATAGCTACGATTAAAGCTTTTAGCAAGTGGTAAGATCTTATAATAGGGGGCTGAAAGAATTGTTCTCACTGTCGCGTAGTGAGTAGCGTTGATTAATCAAGATCTGATGATTGTTCGCATCTCGCTAAATCAAGAAGTTTTTTCATAATATTCGCGAATATAATAGATTCTGATGCTTTATTGTTAGTTTAATGTAAGTATATACTACAATTATTGATGTTATGTAAATATTAGTTCACCTTTTTTTGAGGAGTAACTTCGTTCGATTGGCTTAATCTACAGGACAGCTTGCGCTACTTGTATAAAGATATTTTGTTCCTTTTTCTTTTGAGTTTCGTGATTTACATGTTGTAAAGTTTCCGCTACTGGGTAGGAACAGTGATCAACTATGAATGACTTTAGGGTTTTACTAAAATGTGGGGAAGATAAAATAGTGTTTATCTTATGTGGAGAAATATTGCAAATTTGTGTCCCACTGTTTGTAATGGAACTTTTATGCACCTGTTTTCTCATTGATTGGAGATGGTACTTTCCTTTTTGTATTAAGACATGTACATCGACATTGAAGTTTTAGTTTGTGTATATTGCATATAGAACAACGTGACTAGCATATGAGCAATGGAGGAGATGTGCACTTTAATAGAGCTAACGTGGAAATTTTATGCAGCCTGTTGAGTAAACAGTGTGATTTACGATTAGAAACATCCCACAACTGCCGCTGGAGTGCATTGCGATCGCGTATACCACGTTGGGGCCGACGTACCGTATGCACAAGTTGCATCATCCATGAAAGTTCAGCAGCACGTTGAACTTGGCACACTCAACGTTAACGTTCGACAGCACGGTTCGTGTGCCGACGGCTTTGCTGTACAGCACAAGACGCGAACGCGGGCGTGGACGTGGTTTCCAACGCGGTTGGTGAGCGCGGTACGTTCTTGGCTAAGCGATCTGTGACCGAAGCGCTCTCCGCCGGCACCTGTGACGTACCACACACTCAGATTTTGTTTCCGAAATAGATGCCTTAACTTCATTAGCTAACGTCGAATAGGGACAGAGAAAACATTGTGAAGGCGTCAACGGATTTAAAGGCGCTTGGCTTGTTGAAAACAGAGCTTTGACAAAAATCCCATTTCTTACGAGACATTTTTTCTGGGACAAAGATTTTCGAACTTTTACGAGGATTTAAAATCTGACGAGGAATCAAAATCAGGCCTGAAAATTTCAGGAACAGACTCAGCAACATTATCGAAGTTTGTAGTTCTAACTCACTTGGTTCTGTCATCTTAGGGGTTTTATCTCAAATTGATGAGTGTAGATGCACGCATTTATTGATCGAATAATACATCTGGAGAGATCTATAATTGTATTTATATCTTGACGCTTGCAGACATGGCAGCACGCTTAATCACGGGCGTAGTATTTTCTTTCGTGTTATTATTGCCAATCGCATAAAAAAGAAACCGTTTTTCTTTTTTTTTTTTAAATAAAGAGTTTTGGTTTGACGATACGTTGAAACGTCAGTTTTGTAGCATGCAAACTCTTTCGTTCTCCCCCCCCCCCCCCCCCTCGCGTGTACTCCGTCGAGTACGGGATCCCCCTTTTTCGAGATTATTTATGGTCGGATGCCCTTCCTGACCTCACACTCGTCAACGCAACATATGGGAGGGAAGTCGTGTGTACTGGCAAATTGTTAATGAGGTGGAGGAAGACAATAGCAAACCAGACTCGCAAGGACCGCGTAGAAAGAACAGTATGGTTTGGTCCCACATTGTTCGGACGCATTGGTAATTGTACAATAATTAAGACACTACTGGAAAGATTGCAATATTATTTATAAATTTTTCTACGTGCGTTCTCCTATAGAGAACTTTAGTGAAATTAACCTAAGAACTAATTCGTACGAACATTAATCTAGTTTGACAGAAACACATTATGTACTCAAAGTTCTTGCAAGAAGGACGACAGAGCTGTGCATTGGAAGGGCAGTGTTTACAGGGTAGACAAAAATTATACTGACAGATTTCCAGAGGTTGTTCAGGGAAAGTTTCGGAGTATTTTTGTAACAGGAAATTTGATATCATTACCGAGTAATACTGTAATCATCTTTTATTCTGTTTGTTGCTGTGTAAACACCTTCACAACACTGGTAAAAATATGTCATGTTCATTCATCAGAACCTGCAACAGAAAGCACAGAGTAAAGCAACGATTCACAGGCGTAAATGTACTGTGATGTGGCTGCCGTCGCTGAAGGAATATTGTTATCCTGCTGTTCCATTGCATTCAATGAACCCATACATGAGGTTCACATCGGCCGGCCAGTTCTTCATCACTACAGCGTTCACCTATCCACAGTGCTGTATATCAATGTTACCATAAAACCTGCACTAAGAGGAAAACCAACGCGAGAAGTACTGAACGCAAACTTGAGATCGAAGAGTGGACTGGACATTTACACTGTCAATAACAAGATCTGCGACTGAACACAGCAAGTTTGTTTCCATCGACATTTGCATTGTTGTATAGATATTTTTAGATCAGTATGAAGATAATTGGGGGATAATAAATCATACAAAATGTAGTTCCTCTGTAAATAACAATGGAGACGGCGAGTCCCTTGTAGAAAAATGTTCAGAAAATATCCCTCAACAACAGTTAAAATTTTATCAGAGTCTGGGTACATCATGTATCCTATAGTGCAAAGTCTAGTATTCTAAAAAAATTAATGGTAGGTGCAACCAGCATGCCACTAGCATCGCATATCACAAGTGGGGTAAATTTCATAGATGTCTGTGTCTCATTAGACAGACATATTAAGATGCGGCTGATGTTATTTAAAGATCAAAATTGCGCTGGATCAGGCAACGCAGTACCCGCGTAACTGCCGAGGGATATTTCCATGGATCTCGTGTCACACATTCAGCGCTCGCAACGTCTTTTGGGAAACACAGGAAACGCGAAATGCATACGCCATGAAACAAACCGAGGAGAGAGATTCTCCTGGTGCTGTACGAAACCGGCATCAGACAATGGCTGGCGTAATTAAGTCGGGTTTGCGCCACCGATCACCGCGGAGGGGAAGCCTTCTTTATTATTTTTGCTCTTGCTCGCCAATAGGGGGAATAAGCAGCAGCAGCAGCAGCGGCGGGGCTGGCGGAGTCTTCCTTCCTGCGTTGCGTAAATAGGCGGACTGGCTAGCGGCTGCGCAACTGCGGCGCTGTGGTCGGACGTGCTCCGGCGCACACCCAGCCCGCGCTGGTGGCTGAGTGATAGGCACCCTGCCCGGGAACCTACTAGGAGGTTTGGGGGGGGGGGGGGGGTTGCAGGGCGCAGCGTCACACTGTCAAATTCGACATAATCGCATCCGCCTAGGTAAAATTCACGGGAATGGTTGTCACATCCGAAGATCTCAGCACGTCACAACAGACTGGCCGTGAAATGATAATCGGTGCAGGACCCACGGGCCGTGTCATAACGTACATTACGCATGAATTCGGATGTCAACTATATGCAGTATCGTAGGTACACTGTTTGCATACGCACATAGGACGACCGCAAGTCTCTGACGAAGCGGAGTTCACGTGGCCACCGCTTACAGGGCGATCGACGGTCTATTGAGAGTCTGATCGTCGTCGATTTGAATGTCAGGCGTCAGGAACCCATTCCTACAAGAGTTGTACGGAGGAAAATACAGAGCATGGAATTCAGTGGCTGCCCTTAACTTTTGGCCATTTGGAGTATTTCCAGCATCCGAAGACCTGCATCTACGTCAATACTCCGCAAGCCATCTGATGGCGTGTGGCGGAGGGTACCTCTGATACATCTAACTGGCCCCAACCCTCTCCCTGTTCCATTTGCTAATGACACGTGGGTAAAATGATTGTCGATAAGTCTCTGTATTTGCTCTAATTTCTCGAATTTTCTTGTTGTGGTCATTTCGCGGGACGTTTATGGGATTAAATAGTATGCTGTCATTCGGGAGGACGACGGTTCAATCCCGCGTCCGGTCGTCCTGACTTAGGTTTTCCGTGATTTCCCTAAATGCCGGGATGGTTGCTTTCAAAGGGCACGGCCGACTTCCTTCCCCGTCCTTCCCTAATCCGATGAGACCGATGATCTCGCTGTCTGGTCTCCTTCCCCAAACAACCCAACCTCAAGTATGCTGTCCGACTCTTCCGGAAAGTACGCTCTCGAAATTTTCAATAATAAACCTCTCGGTGATGCACAACGCCTCTCTTGTATCGTCTGCCACTGAAGTTTGTTGAGCATCTCTATAACGCTCTCTCGCCCATTAAACGGTCTCGTCACGAAACACGGCGCTCTTCGTTGGATCTCCTCTTTCCCTTCTTCCTATCTCGTAAGGTTCACACAGTGATGAACAATACCCAAGGATCGGTCGAACAAGCGAGTTGTAAACCACTTCTTTGGTGGATGACTGAAAAATAAAGGCTCCGCATTTTTTTATTCTGGTCTCAATACCAGTGTTACATGACGCGCTTATTATTCTATCGCCTTCCGCGCTTCACTGACGCAAGCTGCAACCCTCTTCTGCTAGAGGGCTCCTAGTTATAACGAGTAACACGGCGATGTGTCGGTAACTACGTCGGTGCACTGCGAGACTCCCACAAAGCTGAAAGCACGAATTCGAAGCGTTCGTCCTCACATTGAGCACCCTCTCGTTCGGCATGACAGTACCAGACCACACACGACCGCTGCGATGTCTCCAACAATCCGACGGCCCTGGTTCACTGTCAACAATCATCCTCCATAGAGTCCGACTTGACCACGTCCGATTTTCATCTGTTCCCAAAACCTAAGGAACACCTTATAGGACCTCATTTAATAGTGATGAATCGGTGCAAGCAGAGACGAGGTCGTGGGTCGGCCAAAAAAGTCAAACATTCTACAGTGGTGGTATCAACAAATTGGTCTCTCACTGGGAGAAATGTGTTCGTCGATGCGTTCGCCGCCAGGGTGATTATGTTGAGAAATAATTATGTACGCACGATGAATAAAGATTTAGGATGTCAATACAGTTTTATTTAAAAACGTTTCAGTTTTCACATAAAAAGTTCGGAGGCATCCTAAATCTTTATTCTCCGTGCGTACATAATTATTTCTCAACATAATTCTTCAGATGAATCTCGGTCTGGCATCTGCTTCGCCTACTGTTTATGTGCTCATTCCGCTTAAGGTCGTAATTTATATAATAGTACTTTATTACGTCCAATATCTCCTAAAAATACAGTACAGTCTAAGGCGCTGCAGTCATGGACTGTGCGGCTGCTACCGGTGGAGGTTCGAGTCCTCCCTCGGGCATGGGTGTGTGTGATTGTTTAGTTTAAGTTGGTTAAGTAGTGTGTAAGCTTAGGGACTGATGACCTTAACAGTTAAGTCCCATAAGATTTAACACACTTGAAAAATACAATATTCACATTACCAGTTTCTGCACTTTATTGCCATCTGCAGCTTTGACTAATTCGTAAACAGTTTCGTCGTGGTTATAACAAACCTGTTACCGAATTAACCGCATCTGATGATGGAAAGGGCTGAAGCCGGTAATGCGAACGTATTTTTAAGCGATATTGGACATAATAAATCATCCCATGGACATTTTAAATGTCACATACCTCCGTTTGGCAAAATGTTAACTTTTCAACAGCTTTATTACTGTTCTACCGATCGGTTGAAAGGTTTAGCCTCACATCGTTTTCGTCTTTTCGTATACAGCAACAGACCTCTATAAATCAGAAAACGAAGCCTAACTATTCAACCTCACTAAAACGTTTGCTTGTACGTCTCCCTCTATTCGTATTTTACACATGACGAACGTTTCGTACAGTCGTGGGAGTAGCTATCACAGTTGAGTACTTAAATGTTTCATCCTGATGAAATCCAACTGCCGGTCGTAGGTCTATATAACAACATGAGGGCAAGATCATGTACCCGGAAAAGATTTACTCAGAATTTCTAATTGTACATCAGCCTGTAGTACTTCAAAGCAGCGCTATACATATGCATAGAATCATTTTAATGAATTTGGGGTAGAAGTTGCAAGACTAATTAATAACTATAGCTAAAAACTTTAGGTAAATGATTCGTGTCGACATTTTGTGATGACATTTAGTAATGTTTCTTCACAGTCCGATTTAAAAACAATAATTTATTTTCCCAGTCCTTTAGATCATGAAATAGTAGTCATGAAAGGTCGAATCTGGTCATGACTCTATATATGCAATCAAGAAATGAATAAATTGTTATGAAAGACTCCATTACTTATTGATCTTCCTATGTTCCAATCACTGTTGCGAACGCAACGACTTGTTACCAGGTCTGTAAGTAAGCAAAGTTTATTAGTTATCATGGGGTCATACTCTACAGTAAAGTTGTCTTCCATAAGTGCAAGAATAAACAATTTATGAGTCCATCAGCGGTATCGTGGATATCAACAGATGGCCAATAATGACGTAAAATGGTCATAGTAAGGACTGACTAATGATTGCTGCAACACTAGCTTGCATAATGATTACTAGTTCAACGCCAAAATAATATTTTCTCAAAATAAGTGTTTTATAGCTGATCATAGTGAACGATAAATGTTGAATATTTCGAATATATAGTATCTGTGGGAACCGGAACTAGCAGCTGTAATGTAGAGACAGTGCCGACTTTGCTGCTCTCATTATAAATGCAAACATGCAATGTAGTTAACAGTGATCACTGTAGCGAAATGGAGGTTTATCAAGATTCACTGGTTGTCCCATCTTAAATGTGGGTTCGATTTTATTAGTGCGTCCTTTGTCGTGGTAGTATTCTGTTTTGTATCGTAGTGCGGACTACGAGGGCTACAGTGCTTTCAATCTATGCTTAAACACATTGAGGTCACACAAATCTCCGGCCATTTTTTCAGTCCTAGACATACAAGCACCGTGTCTTGTCCAGACTTAATATTATGGACTGTATATATGCAACAGAATGTTAACACTGATGACAACAGCACGTATGCAGGACGCTCTTTTAATATTTTTTGATGCATTGTGTTCAAAATGGGCATACAATGCTAAAGAAAATAGCAGCCGACTCAATTACAAAATACTTTATACTAACACTGTGGTAATTAGCAGTCAATAATTAAGAAAAATATCTATGTTCTTCTACCTTCAGGTGCCATAAGCTCTAAATATAGCCTCGCTTTTATTTCTGCCTCCTTTGGTTTTCAAACTTTTCCATTGATTTTACAGCCTTCGTTTTGTACTTAACTCTTCAACTTCAGTTTACTTTCTTCTTACTCATTTATTCCTCCAGAGCGTATGTTTTCAATCTCTTGTCACCAAAAATGTACAGGGAATTTGCGTTTCTTCATTTATCATCATAATTTTCCTTTACCCTTTCCGTCACATAACTGCCATTTCTCTGGCTGAAGAAAAAATTTTTAATTTTCTGAAGTTCGCTATTTTTCTTCCCTGTTGTAGCTATCCGTCGTGTATCACTTGCTCGTGTCCCTGTGACTAGCCAGGTTTCGATTCTTACCAGTATAACAACTAGCACTTGACAGAGAAACAGTAAGGAATCTGCATTCGGTGTAAGCGTTTGACATGACTTACTGAGGAAGTCCAGAATGAGATTTTCACTCTGCAGCGGAGTGTGCGCTGATATGAAACTTCCTGGCAGATTAAAACTGTGTGTCCGACTGAGACTCGAACTCGGGACCTTTGCCTTTCGAGGGTAGAGCACTTGCCCGCGAAAGGCAAAGGTCCCGAGTTCGAGTCTCGGTCGGGCACACAGTTTTAATCTGCCAGGAAGTTTCTTACTGAGGAAGTGTTTTTTAAGAAGACTCGCATTGCACGTTCAGAATGTACCGCTGTTATTTTTTTATAAAAGAAACACTAAAACCACAAAAAAATGAGAATTCGGTTTAAGCGTGGCAAAATGCCAGCACAAGTTACTCACTGCCACAATACAAACACACATGAATCTACATTTGTTTTGCGCGCTGTAACACACATCCTACAGTCTGCTCATGCTCCGTTGGTCAGTGGACCCTCTCCCTTCAGGCGCTGGGCATCAAAACTACGCTGCTAGGCGGTCAGTGCCAAAGACGCAGCACCTCTGAGGCGAAAGATAATGGAAGCCAGCCGAGTAAGCTGCACTGCGCCACGTTTTGCGGGATTATCGAATCACCATTCTTCAGGCGTGCCCTTGGCTTCACGCAGGATCCGCTCCGACGGCATCTCTGGATTAAGCCGTTTACTGTACTTGTTGCTACATGCGGATTTCTCCGTAACAGTACAGCAACAAGCAATGGAAGTCTTACTCAGGTTGTATCTGAGTGAACGCAGTTAACGTTTTGGCATAAACGAAGCAACAGATAGTAACAAGTGAAACATAACATTATTAACGAAGTGATACCTTCCCTACGGTTTTTTAAGACGTACAAAGCTCCGAAAATAACCGAATGAATTGTAACTCAAAGAAATGTAATGGTAAACAATCATTGTTCTTTATTTGCTTTGCTTTCAGTTGCGGAAAATGTTTTATTTAAGTGAAAATCCATAGAGTGTTCACGTAAGTATTATCTCGCTTACTACCGAGCATCTAACGATGGCGTTATTTTCTGAGCCTACAGGGACGGTGTTTCCACTCCTTCATCTTTGTTGTCATAATTCGTCCTGATTTGTATTCTTCGCTTATGGTTTTAAGCTGATGGCATTGATGGAAACTACCATTTTGATGTTAAATTACAATGTTAAAAATTGAGTCTGCCTACGAACAGACTTCCACTCTGTTACGTGCCTTTTGCGTCGCTAGACGGTAAGATTAGAGGGACATACGATTAACATACCTATCTCAAGGTCGTCAAACCGAAGACGCTGTTTCTCCCCCTCGGTTGTTCTCAGCGGCTACGCTTCACCCTCTCACCAAGCAATATTCCTGTAGATCCAACATGGATCTTTGTGTGACAATCATACGCTGAAGAAGGAAGGAAGGAAGATAAGTGTTTAACATGCCGAGACGAGGAGGTCATTAGAAACGAAGCACTCGGATTAGGAAAGGGCAGGAAAGGAAATCAGCCGCCCTCTTTCGAAGGAATAGTCTCGGCATTTGTCTTGCGCGATTTAGGAAATTAAAGGAAAACCTAAATCTGGATGGCATCCTCCTCCCAAATGCGAGTCCGGTGTGCTAAGTACAGCACCATCTCGCACGATCATACAGGGCTGTACGCTGTTGCAATAGTTCGTAGCGTTTTTCCATGAATTTAATAAATACAACAGATACACAAAACAGAGATTTAGTCATCAGTAATGTGTTGTCCTTCACTATTTACAACAGTCTCCCAACGCCTGTGTAACTTTTAGATTCCGCGATTGTTCAAATTAGGTGGTTATGTGGCGAAGAAATCGTCGAGGCATTTTCGGACCGCATTTTCATCCGGAAAGGAAGATTCTTGAAGGTTGTTCGACAGAAAGAGGAAAAGGTGAAAATTTGAGGGGTCAAGACCAGGTGAATAAGATCGGTGTGGAATGACTTCCCAATGCAACTCCCGTACAGTGTGTTTCTTGTCACTCTAGCAGAATGCGCGCGGGCGTTATCGTGGAGTTGCATCACTTCACGCAGTCCTCCTGGTCGCTATTCATGGATTGTGCTTGCAAGACATCTCAGTTTCTGACAATAAATGTCAGCCGCGCGGGATTAGCCGAGTGGTCTAGGGCGCTGCAGTCATGGGCTGTGCGGCTGGTCCCGGCGGAGGTTTGTGTCCTCCCTCGGGAATGGGTGTGTGTGTTTGTCCTTGGGATAATTTAGGTTAAGTAGTGTGTAAGCTTAGGGACTAATGACCTTAGCAGTTAAGTCCCATAAGATTTCACGCACATTTCTTGAACAATAAATGCCAGCACTGATGCTTAAACCTCGGAGAAGCAATTCGTAGTACGCCACGCCGTCGCTGTTCCACCAGATGCGCAATATTATATTTTCTGGATGCGCATGGGTCGTTGTACGGGAGTTGCTATTTTGCTTGGGCTGAACCATTGCTTTCTTTACCCTACGTTAGCAAAAAGACACAAATTCTCGTCACCAGTAACGATACAGGTTGGAATTGTCGCTGCTGTTCACGATCCAATTGATAATGAGCAAGCAGATACCCACATATGGCCGACCGCTGGTTTTTGTGATTTTTGGCTGAGAGGGTGCGGTACCCATACACCCGATTTTTGAACCTCACCGATTGCATGTAATGTCGCACGATGGTGGAATGATCCCAATTCGTCACATTTGCCAGTTCGCTAGTACAATGACGTGGATCATTATGGATTAATGCGTTTAAATGATCTTCATCAAACATCCCAGATTTTCCTGAACGTGGAGAGACACAAATGTCAAAACGATCCTCCTCAAAACGAGCAAACCATTTTCTGTCGTCCAATGTTAATATCCCCATACACAGCGCCAATCTTTCTGGCTGCCTCCGCTGGTGCCACACCTCTATTGAACTCAGTCAGAAGAATACGTTGGAAACGTTCGGATTTCTCCACTTTGCTTTGTTTTAACGCTCACCTGAAATTACGTTATCTCTGATAGTGGATTTGTGCAAGTCGGCTTGGATTAACACCTTTTTATGGTTATACAGCAAGTCACCTGCAAAGTATACGGAATAATTTGCTTAGAGACTTATTAATTTTGGAAACAATTTTCTGAGAGTAGTAGTGGCGTGCGATCTGTACTTTCCATCCTGTCATGAAACAGTGGTGTGTTTTATTGTTGTTCGATTCTAATTATATACAGTTATTTGTCTCGCTTTTGCACTTCGTCCTCACCTGGTGTCATAAGTTTTCACACACAGAACGAAGTTTGGGAGGAAACTTAATGTCGCCATCGCCTGTGCTATTGTCGCCTCTGTCTTGTTTTCTTGTTATGTTTTTGTCCAGTAGGGTGCTAATTTTGGGAGAGAGAGAGAGACAGAGAGAGAGAGAGAGAGAGAGTTGAGGGGAGGAGAAAGTTGAGAAGATGGTGTGTGGCGTGTATGGATAAACGAAGATGTTTGATGCACTATGTTTCCTTTGAGGTAGTGTTCAAATGGCTCTGAGCACTATGCGACTTAACTTCTGAGGTCATCAGTCGCCTAGAACTTAGAACTTATTAAACCTAACTAACCTAAGGACATCACACACATCCATACTCGAGGCAGGATTCGAACCTGCGACCGCAGCGGTCGCTTGGCTCCAGACAGTAGCGCCTGGAACCGCACGGCCATTCTGGCCAGCTGAGGTAGTGTCTTTGCATAATTAGTTAAGTGTTGCAAACGGTGATTTTCTGCATGGTTTCAGGTATTCGTTTAGAACTTTTTTTCCATGTATTACTGTTTTTTTTTATGTCTTACTTCTCCTCTATTGTATGCTCTTAGTACAGATTTTTGATTTCTCTGAGAACCGTGAGATCAATTTCTACATTAGTTGGCTGATGGATTTTCTCTGTGAGGTAATATGCAAAGGTGGAGTGCGTATGTCAGTTCTTAAAGCTTCGAGGTATTTAGAATAGCTAGTTTTTAAGTACTTGCATGTTCACCAAAGGTCTATATGATATATGAATATTAAAACAGAATTTTTAATCTGCAGTGGAGCCCGCGCTAATATGAAACTCCGTGTCAGATTAAAACTGTGTGCCGAACTGGGACTTGAAACCATGACCTTTACATTCAACGAGGATCTACTCTACCAGTTGAGCTACCCAAACACGACTCACGACCCGTCGTCAGCGCTTTACTTTCGCCAGTACCTTATCACCTACCTTCCCAACGAAACAAAAGTTCAAAAAATTATTAGCAGTTGCGGATTCTTTTGACGTCAGCTGGAAGAGGTATTGTAATATTAGTTATTGGTGACACGGGTTTCCCACCTATCGCGGGCAGTCCCCTTAAACATCTGGGCTTCCCGTGCACGCTTCCCGGTTCGATTCAAATCTTCGTATGCCACACTGTCTACGTCCCTACTATTCGCAACGTTATTTAGATTCCCGCAGCAGGGTTAATGAGACGATCGTGTTCAATGTTAGTATTATTATCGTCGTTTAACAGAAATTCTCGTGAAACTTCCTGGCAGATTAAAACTGTGTGCCGGACCGAGACTCGAACTCGGGACCTTTGCCTTTCGCGGACAAGTGCTCAGTTGGTAGAGCACTTGCCCGCGAAAGGCAAATGCCCCGAGTTCTAGTCTCGGTCCGGCACACAGTTTTAATCTGCCAGGAAGATTCATATCAGCGCAAACTCCGCTGCAGAGTGAAAATCTCATTCTGGAAACATCCCCTAGGCTGTGGCTAAGCCATGCCTCCGCAATACCCTTTCTTTCAGGAGTGCTAGTTCTGTAAGGTTCGCAGGAGAGCTTCTGTAAAGTTTGTAAGGTAGGAGACGAGATACTGGCAGAAGTAAGGCTGGGAGGTCGGGGCGTGAGTCGTGTTTGGGTAGCGCAGTTGGTAGAGCACTTGCCCGCGAAAGGCAAAGGCCCCGAGTTTGAGTCTCGGTCCGGCACACAGTTTTAATCTACCAGGAAGTTTCATATCAGCGCACAGTCCGCTGCAGAGTGAAAATCTCATTCTAGAAATTCTCGTGTATACCTTGCGGGACTAGCGTTGCTGGAAGGAAGGATATTGCGGAGACATGGCTTAGCCACAGGCTGGGGGATGGTTTCTACAATTAATTTTCAGTCCGCACCGGAGACTGCGCGGATATGAAACTTCCTGGCTGTGTAAAACTGTGTGCCGGACTGGGACTCGAACCTGAGACTTTTTCCTTTTGAAGTTTGGAACGTAGGAGATGAGGTCTTGTTGGTTCAAATGGTTCAAATGGCTCTGAGCACTATGGGACTTAACATCTATGGTCATCAGTCCCCTAGAACTTAGAACTACTTAAACTTAACTAACCTAAGGACATCACACAACACCCAGTCATCACGAGGCAGGAATCTTGTTGGAAGTGAAGCTGTGAGTACGGGTTGTAAATCTTGCTTGCGTAGCTAGTCGCCACAACACTTGCCTGCAAAAAGCAAAGGTTCGAGGTTCGCGTCCCACCTTGGCACTCAGTTTTATCGTGCTAGGACGTTGTTATTAAAAACAGATAGGTAACATTGATCAGAAGACCGTTCGACATCCAGTTTTCTGTATAAGTACAAGCCGCGATATGAGTCAGAACTGACAGCGGAATAATCGAATCGTTCTCCCACGTCCGGCTGGTGGTTCACGATTTCGGAATCGGTGCAAAGTGGACCGCAACGCGCTGCCGTAATGCTCGCGCTTTCGAAAATTTTCCGGAGCGCCGTCGAGGTGACAGCCGAGTTCGTCCCGTTATGCGCGCGCCGCGAAAGCCAGCCACTCAGCCTCCATGGCGTCTCCCGCATGATTGAATCGACCGCAGGCAGCGCCGTATGGCAGGCGGCCGCCCGACCTCACGCCGCGAGGGGGCAAAAACCGGGAGGAAAGCCGGCGGGAAACAATACCGGCCGCTAACAGTTCTTTCTCCCCGCGGCCGGCCGCTAAATTGTGTGCCCACCGAGGCTCGATGCGCTCACCCAGTGTCAAAGCTCGCCTCGCTCTAAAGTGGCGGTGATGCGGTTGCGGCCTGCGGCACCATTCCAGTTCCTGCTCGCGGTGGTCCTCCCACGCGCACGCGCGCGGACTCCGAGGGATTTTACGAAATTGCGCGGTGGCCGACGCGGTTGTAAGTGCGCGCGCTTCCCGGGTATTTCCCTTTAACGACACACTGCGCCCGCGTTGTAACCGCAGCACTCGGCTTAACGCAATACAAGCACCGCATTAGGCGCGCAGGCGATGCTGCCATTAGCTGATACACTTGGACGGGCGCCGCTAACAACCGGCCAGCGCGGGAGAGGTTAATTTAAGGTCTCGCGAGTCCGGCCCGGCGCCGCGCTACGCCTCGGCCTTATCCTATTAATATATTCCACCACAAGAGCTCGTAAGTGCGTAATCTGATTCGCCGCCCGACGTACGTGCCCGCGCACTTGCAAGTTATCGAAATTAAAAGGATTCGTGCTCGAACCGTTTCCGTCACAAGTGGTCGTGCGGCGCTGTCTCACGCGTTAATGGTGACCTCGACTCACGTAACAGAACACAAGAATCGCGTGTGTTTTATACTGTACCACAGTGTGATGACAGTGAGAATTTCGAAAGTTACTAGCAATTTTATAGGATTGGCGCTCAAGCAAGCTCTGATCACGTGGAAAGTTTATCGTGCGTCTCTCGTCCAGCGCAGAGTCCCAAGCGACTGGACAAAAAGCAGGTGACTCCTGCATACAACAAGTGCAAAAGAGCTGACCAGTAAAAGTACAGACCGATATCCTTAACATCGGTTTGCTGCAAAATTCTCTAGCACAGTTCCCTTTCGAATACAATAACTTTCCTTGAGACAGAAAAGCTTCTTCAGTTGAAACTTCTGGGCTGAGAGGCCGTGGTCGATGTATAAAATTTCCACCTAATGTTTCGTCTTCATCTGCGGGAGACATCTTCTCAAGTCATCCGGCTACTGCAGTTTCAACTGAAGACAACACCGACGGTGAAAGCCTACATTGTATGAGAAAAGTTTCTGTTCACAAATCGGCGCGGATTCAAAAAACATCGCTCCTGCGATACTCAGCTTGCCCTCTACTCGCACGATATCCTCTGAACCATGGATGAAGCGCAAAGGGCAGATACCGTATCCTTAGATTTCCGAAAAGCGTTTGACACCGTGCTATAATGCAAGCATACGAAATGGATTCCCAGATACGTGAGTGGCTCGAAGACTTCTTAAGTAACAGAGCCCAGCACATTGTCCTCGACAGCGAGTTTTCATCAGAGACCAGGGTACCGTCTGGAGTACTCCTGGGAAGTGTGATAGGACTGCTATTATTTTCTGTATACATAAATCATCTGGCTGACAAGTTGAGCGGCAATCTGCGACTGTTTGCTGATACGCCGAGGTGTACGGGAAGCTGTCGTTGTTAACTGGCTGTAGGAGGATACAAGATGACTTAGACCAAATTTCTGTTGATATTATGAATGCCAGCTGGTAGAGGTCACTTAAATTGCAACACTGCAGACAATAATTGCTACACGTCAAACTAAAACACCACAAGCGTCACGCCATGAAAAAAGACATATGATCGTGTTTCTTTACTTGTGGTTCTGGCAAATGTGTGTGTGTGTGTGTGTGTGTGTGTGTGTGTGTGTGTGAATGCCTAATGTACCAAATTGCTAAGGTCATCGGTCCCTGGTCTTACACACTACTTAAATTAACTTATGCTAAGAACAACACATACACTCATGCCAGAGGGAGGACTCAAACCTCCAGCGGGAGGGGCTGCGCAGTCCATGACATGGCGCCTCAAACATCGCGGCCACTCCGCGCGTCTCGGCAAATGCTACAGCATGTGGTCGCTATCTGTTTTGTTAACGAAGTGATACTACTGGAATCATTTGTGTTGTAATTTTGAGTACAAGCAAATTTCGAACAGAAGAACGTCTTCTTAGCGTATGGTTGCATGAAAAGAAACGAATGGGTGTGACATATGATGAAATTAGGGAAAACTTTTTTTAGAAAATCGTTTCAAGGAAGAAGTTCCAGAGGAGGCTAATCTTCTTAAACTGGAAAGAAAAGCTTTTGCAACTGGGTGTGTGACAGATGCACCACGCAGTGGAAGACCCAGGAAATATAACGACGATAATGAAGTAACTGAACGCTTAAATAGATCAGTGCTTCAGAATGAGAGTTTCACTCTGCAGCGGATTGTGCGCCGATATGAAACTTCCTGGCAGACTAAAACTGTGTGCCGCACCGAGACTCGAACTCGGGACCTTTGCCTTTCGAGGGCAAGTGCAATTTTGGAAGGTAGGAGACGAAGTACTGGCAGAAGTAAAGCTCTGAGAACGAGGCGTGAGTCGTGCTTGGGTAGCTCAGATGGTAGAGCACTTGCCCGCGAAATGCAAAGGTCCCGAGTTCGAGTCTCGGTCCGGCAAACAGTTTTAATCTGCCAGGAAGTTTCACATCAGTTATTCGTTCAGCAGAAATAAAGACAGGGAAGCGGTCGACGGAGATGAACATTCCTATAAGCCCCATGCGTATTTGGAAGAAGAAAGATTACCATTCACTTCGAGCCGGCAGCATCAATGGATTAAGTGATGGACAGCATGCAGAGAGAGTTTGAAATATGTAAGACGCATGTAAAAACGTTCGTTTCTTTGTTATTCCTTTCCCACGCGTACTTTTTTCTGTTAAGTACAGTTTCTACTAGAACTAGTCAGTCAATTTTCCGTTACAAGAACACAAAGGGTACTTGCTGGGACGATGCTGCATACATTGCCTCGGTGCGACACAGTCACAGTTCTGAAATGTTACTTTTATGTCATGCCCAGTGCGCATCCGGTTTAGAGCTGCATACTGTGTTAGATTTAATTCAGTTGCCGAAGTGTTGGGGGTTGTAGCTCTGGAACCATTATCAACAGCGCAAATTATAAAGTAACCCAATGGCTGTCTTACACGCCGCTGTACAAGGTTACCAGAACTTTCCAAACAACGGCCTTCTAGAAAACGCGTTCTACCCGGTCATGATGGTTAGCCATCGAAACGCATAGTGGATAAAATAAATTTTCGTGACGGATGAAGAATTATTTGTTTTGTCATTTAAGTGACAGCCGCAGTCCTCAGACCGTATTGTGGTTAAATTTCCTCGTTGAACAATGTATTCCGAGTGAGAAGGTTCTAAGATGTGCTTCACTCGTTATGTAAAAGTAAACATTGGCATAAATGTGCACTTACATAGCTTTTATATATATTATCGATTTCAACAACTGACAAGCGTCAAGGGATTGCTATGTATGTAGACATGCCAGGTTCCACGAGATGCATTTTACCCGTGCATGTTTTTACTTGTGACAAATCTGTTTGGAGTTTTATTTTTGACGCGCGGGATAAGCCGAGCGGTCTAAGGCGCTGTTGTCATGGACTGTGCGGCTGATCCCGGCGGAGAATCGAGTCCTCCCTCGGTCATGGGTGTGTGTGTTTGTTCTTAGGATAATTTAGGTTAAGTAGTGTGTAAGCTTAGGGACTGATGACCTTAGCAGTTAAGTCTCATAAGATTTCACACACATTTTAGCATTTATTTTTTATTTTTGACATACCTGTGTGGAATGTGCAATTTACTCCCCATTAAAATGTTAACATTACATGAATAATGAATGCACAATGGAACATGACATACAAGCAAAAACATTTTTAGAGATATGAAGATGACAGTCTTACCTGTCGAAACCGGTCAATGCAAAACAGTTTCGAAAGCGATCATGACTATAAAAAATTTCTTTAATTAGTAATGAGTGTAATAGGTATTTGTACTATCGTACCACTTTCTCTTCTTTTATTACGAGTGTCGTTCAGTAAGTAATGCAGCACATTTTTTCTCGAAATTTAGGTTGAAAAATGCGGAATTCATTGTGGAACATCGTGGAATATTCCCGTTTCAGTACCTATAGTTTCGTGAAATTCCAATAGACGGCAACGCTATAAGTATCCTTCAAAATGGCGTCTGTAACTGAGGTGCATTCCAATGCATTTCAAATGGTTCAAATGGCTCTGAGCACTATGCGACTTACTTGCTGAGGTCATCAGTCGCCTAGAACTCAGAACTAATTGAACCTAACTAACCTAAGGACATCACAAACATCCATGGCCGAGGCAGGATGCGAACATGCGACCGTAGCGCAATGCATTTCTTTTGGTCGAAAACCAGAGCATTGCAGACATTCGCTGGTGCTTGCTGAATGTCTAAGGAGACCCGACAGTGAACGAAAGCTCGATAAGTCGTTGCACGAGGCGTCTGTCATCGTTGCAACAAAGCCGCCCAAACCTGCCCGACCTCTCGGCCGCCCGCATGCAGCTGTGACTCCTGCAATCTTGGGACGTACGGACACTCTCACTTCGAGGTGATCGACAGATGACAGTCAGACACCTCGCTGCACAACTGGACGTCTCTGTTGTTAGTGCTGACACACTCTTCCACCAGTTGGGGTACTCAAATGTGAGTGCCTGCTGCATACCTCGCCGCCTAACATAAGACCACAAAGAGCAACGAAAGACCATCTGTGCAGAATTGCTTGCGCTTTACGAGGCTCGTCGTGACAATTTTTTGTCGTTTATCACCACTAGCGACGAAACATGGATTCATTACTTCGAACAGGAAACAAAGCACCACACCACCTCTCCTCCAAAGAAGAAGTTAAAAGCCACACACTCAGCCGCCAAAGTCATGGCGGCCGTTTTCTGGGACTCTGAAGGGATTATTCTGTTCGATGTCCCTTTAAGGTGCAACGATCACCTGAAGTGTATTGTACTATCATTAGTAAACTGAAGAAACGATTTCAGCGTGTTAGTCAACACAATAAATGCAAACGCACTTCTCCTTCCAAATGACAACGCAATGCCTCACTCAAGTCTGCGCATTCCAGTAGAGCTCACAATATTTCAATGTTTTTTTTTTTTTTTTTTTTTTTTTTTTTTTTTTTTTTTTTTTTTTTTCATCCACCCTACAGCCTGGATCTGGTACCTTACGACTTTCACCTGTTTGGCTCAATACAGAATGCCTTCCGCGGGAAGCAGTACGTGGGTGATGTCGAAGTTATTGATGCAGCAAGACTTCGGCCGCGACGTCGACCAGTAGAATGGTACCATGCGGACATACAGGCAGGGGCGTCGCATTGCACGGGGATTATGTTGAAAAACAGAGTTTTGTTGCGAGAAGAGTGGGGAATAATATGGTCTACATCTACATTTATACTCCGCAAGCTACCTAACGGTGTGAGGCGGAGGGCACCTCACGTGCCACTGTCGTTACCTCCCTTTCCTGTTCCAATCGCGTATGGTTCGCGGGAAGAACGACTGCCGGAAAGCCTCCTTGCGCTCTCGAATCTGTCTAATTTTACATTAGTGATCTCCTCGGGAGGTATAAGTAGGGGGAAGCAATATATTCGATACCTCATCCAGAAACGCACCCTCTCGAAACCTGGACAGCAAGCTACACCGCGATGCAGAGCGCCTCTCTTGCAGAGTCTGCCACTTGAGTTTGCTAAACATCTCCGTAACGCTGTCACGCTTACCAAATAACCTTGTGACTAAACGCGGCGCTCTTCTTTGGATCTTCTCTATCTCCTCTGTTAACCCGACCTGCTACGGATCCCACACTGATGAGTAATACTCAAGTATAGGTCGAACGAGTGTTTTGTAAGCCACCTCCTTTGTTGAGAGACTACATTTTGTAAGGACTCTCCTAATGAATCTCAACCTGGCACCCGCCTTACCAACAATTAATTTTATATGATCATTCCACTTCAAATCGTTCCGTACGCATACTGCCAGATATTTTACAGAAATGGTGTGTAGAAATTCTGAATAAAACAACCTGATTTCAGGAGAAAATGTGTAGCATTACTTACTGAATGCCTGTCGTAAATATCGATCTGAGGATGACCTGTAACCAAGATCGAAGCCAGTAATCCAAATAAAGAATGATAAAGATAAACTGTGACCCACACGAAATTTGTCTTTATTCAGCATGGGCCAAAGCGTTCCCAAATTATAGAGCCAACATCTTTTTAAAATCTTAAATGTAGAGTAGCCTGCAGGATGCTTAATGCCCATCCCGTTAACTTTCTCGCGGTGACTATATTTGCATGGAAGGAACATCTACACGTATGAGCAACATAGCGACTGCAAAACTGAGAACAATCGCCGGCAGTCATACGAGAGAGTTCGTTGGTTTCGCAAGAGGGGCAAAGAGGGCAGGGGGGGGGGGGGGGTGGGGGGAAGGCAAAACGATGTAGAGGACAAGTTACGATACAGCTGTCTCATCGTAAGGGCCGAGCGAGCAGCGCGCTGGTCGCCCCCTCGACCCGGCGGCGCCTCTCCCGCGACGTAATGAAGGCGCTAATTGTTGCGGAGGCTGCGCCGTTGTTTGCTGTAGGCGCGGGGCGGGCGGGCGCTCGCCACCCGCGCCCCTTGTGCAACGCACCACGCGAGCCCAAATGTCGCAGCCGCCGGGGCACGGAATGTCATCGGGGCCGGGCAGACGCATCGCTGTCTCCGTGAAAGGCGGGCCGTGAGATACCGGCTATTAGCGCCCGCCGTGACTCTCGGCTTTCACTCTCCTGCTCCCGCAGCGTGCACGCTGCCGTTTGCTTTGACACGCCTCGCTTCTCCTACAAATGTGAGCATCCGCCTGCATCAAAGCAGTCGGGTCGGCGGGGAGCACAGGAACGGCGTGCCACCAGACGGGGATCCGCCGGCTTTCGAATCTTCCAGGTCGCGCTCTGATTACTGTAACCTTCCTCCTCGCTGCAAGGGGAACTACGGCCGCTTCGCGTGGCGCGTGTTTGTCGCAATGGGACCCCACCGTATTTCGAGCAGCGATGTTAGGACGCCCGCCTTCACCACAGAAATACACTACCTGATCAAAAGTGTCCGGACACCAATTGGTAGGCGTTAATGCACTGATGGAAGAAAATCGCAACACCAACAAGGAGTTGTGGGACGTAGAAGAAAGTTGGTACGCGTATTTCTATATCTGAAAGATGGTGTCCATTCCAACTTCGTGACAGCTACTTGCGCCAATATGGAGACGCAAATCCGGTTTGCTTTAAATACGCGCTGTAGCAATCATGGGCTTTAGTTACGTTTGAGATTGGACCCGCCAGGGTAGCCGAGAGGGCTAATGCGCTGCTTCCTGCACTGGGATAGGGGCGCCGGCCCCGGATCGAATCCGCCCGGCGGATTACCGACGAGGGCCGGTATGCCGGCCAGCCTGGATGTGGTTTTTAGGTTGTTTCCCACATCCCGCTAGGTGAATACCGGGCTGTTCCCCAAGTTACGCATCAGTCACACGACTCACAGACATTTGAAAGCGTTCGCACTATTTCATGACTTACACTAGACGCAGACAGCTGGGGTACACTACTTCCGTCCCGGGGGGGGGGGGGGGTTCGGGTTGGCGTCAGGAAGGGTATCCGGCCATCCTCTGCAATTAACACTGCCAAATCCGTAATAACAAAGCCGACCCCGCGTTGGAGCGGGACAAAGGCTCCGAGAAAGAAAAAAAAAGTTACCTTTGAGATTGGACTGGTGAGTTGATGATAACTGTTCTGATAAAAGCTGGTTCTGCTTCAGTGCCAGAGATGGCCCTGTGTTGGTTAGAAGAAGGCCAGTTGAGGGTTTGCAACCAACCCGTTTGCGTGCTAGACACTCTGGACCTGCACTTGGAATTATTGTCTGGGGTGCGATTTCGTATGAAAGAGGAGCACCCTCGTGCTTAACTCATGCACCCTGACTGCCAGATTGTACGTCAATCTGGAAATACGCACTGTTGTGCTGCCATTCATGAACAGAATTCCAGGGAGTGTTTTCCAACAGCATAACGCTCGCCCACATACCACTGTTGTAACCCAACATGCCCTACAACGCGTCGACACGTTGCCTTGGCCTCCTCGACCACGAGATCCGTCTCCAATGGAGCACTTACAGGACGTCATCGGACGACAACTCCAGCGCCGTCCACAACCAGCATTAGCCGCCCCTGTGTCGACTGGCCAAGTGCAACAGTCACGGAACTCCAGCCCACAAACTGACATCCGGCATCTGTAAAACACAATATATTCATGTTTGCATCCTTGCATTCAACATTCTGGCGGCTACATCGGTTATCAATGTACCAGCATTCCACATTTGTAATGGCTACGATCCTACAATGTTAACCACTTAAATATGTTACGTAGACAATTAAATCCCCAGAATTTCATTGCTCTGCATTAATTATTTGTTTGGTGTTAGGATTTTCTTCCGTCAGTGTATGAGGTATGTCCACACTCCCCCTTTATGGCGGATTGAACTCTTCTGGGTTACTCTCTGTGAGGTGTCTGAATGTCTGTGGAGGAATGACAGCCCGTTCTTCCTAAAGAGCCGAAACCAGAGAAGGTAGTGGTGTTGGACACTGGGGTCTGGAGCTAAGTCTACGTTCTTACTCATCCGAAAGGCGTTCCGCTGTGTTCAGGCCAGCTGTCAGGCTAGCCCATTTGAGGAGTGTTATTGTCCACGAAGCACAGCCCGCTTTATTACAGGGCGTACTGTTATGTTGATACAAACTACCATTGTCCCCGAACTGTTCCTCCATTGCAAGCAGTACGGAATTATGGAAATATGTTCGTATCATTCTGCATTTAGCGCAATAAGAGGGCCACGCCATAACCACGAAAAATACTCCCATACTGTAACAAACCTCCTCCGTACCTCTCTATTGGCCCTACAAATAACGACAGGTAACGTCTTGGAATTCACCAAATCCAAACCCTTCCATTGGAATCCCAACAGGGTAGCACGTTACATCTCATTCACCCGTTAAAATAAAATGACAGGCCGAAGCGGGGATAAATGAGATTGGTAGCTGCTGCCTTATTACAAGATTTTTTAGTGAAAGACTAAAACGAAGTGTTAAACAGAAACAGGACTATCACAGTGTAACAAACTACCATGATATGTGGTTCCATAGAAACATCAGTCATTGTGCTGCAGCTAAGACCTGTAAGAAGTGCTGGAACGAATTGCGAAAATTAAAAAATAAAAAATATTACTAAGATTGCATGCAGAGCTGAGAAGCTCTGGCACAAGTATCACAGCCGACGCTGGTAAATGACTTTGGCCAGATTTATTGATAGATGTGGAATTCCTCGCCGATCGCGACGTTATTAGTAACAGGAAAGAATGCAGTTAGAAAGGAAGATAAAACAAAGCATCAATTTTATATGAAGCCTTTGAATACATTTTATAAGTGGTTTTTTTGGTTACGTGCGTTCAGAGAACTTCTTCTCATATGCAGTAATGTAATTTTTCCAGACAAGACGTCGGTTATTCTGTAAGTCCCCGTCTATAACGCCGTTTTCTGGAGCATGAAATCGAACCGAGTCAAGGTACGGCTCTCTTTGTTAAGGAAACCTGCGGTTTACGGTTGAAAGGTCTGGAAGGCTTTCACACGCTTCTGGTCAGCATTGTTCTGAAATTATTTATTAAATGTCCGGGCAGCAAAGGATAGTATGAAATCAGGAAGAGTAGGTGAAAACACGTTGCAGACATCTGAAGTGGATATATGAATTAAGCACTGATCGATGTATGTGGATGCGACATCTGTTGAGGCATCGAGTACTTAGTACTCGGCAAGAGAGCTTTAAGAAGTTTTCTGCGCTTGTTTGGTTGTTTCCTTTTTTAATCACAGCGGACACCTGAACAATCATTAAATACTAAATTAGAATATATTCTTAGTTGTGGCTGCAAGGAAAATTAGCAACATGTGCTATAACTAATGTTAAATATGAATTGAAGAAAGTATGTAATATGAGATTTCTGTTTACAATTCTCATGTTATTTAATACAATCTCTATCTTGCACGTTTATTTTATTTACGACGTTAGCAATCAGTAGTTACATGATGACATGCTAAGAAACAGAAAATTACTTAATAAACAAATTAAAAATTGTTGAGGAACAGAATAAAGCCTTATGTCGTTTGTAATTGTCTTCAAACATGTTTCCAAGCAATGTGTAGGAAACGAAGGTGTGACAATGTAGCTAAAAAGAAAAAAATATTTGAAGACCTGGTAGTTTTACAAATAGGTAGTAGGTGATCAGATGATCTACAAGGAAGTAAAGTAAACACTATGCTATTGCTGAAATTTGACAGATGACAACAATTAGAATATTATTGGCTTTTTAAGAGTGCATCTGTAAAGGTCACGCATAGGTATGAGGCACTGATAAATAGTGGTGGTCGTATTTTGGAGGATACAGGTAACAAAGATTTCCCTTCTCTTTCGTGTTGTAGAGGACAGTCCCCAAATCTTTATTACATCCTCAGTATAGGCTATGTGAAAAACAGCTCTACCTATAATGACAGTAATTCGACATTTGAGAATACTGCTTTGTTCTATCAGAACATAATTCACAGAAAACAAATAGTAAGCCATGGCTGCAATTTTAGGACAGACGACACTAACCAGAAAACTGAAAACTTCGGCAGAGTATATTATCTGGAAAGAAGATCACACATGAACATTAGTGGTTTTTAAAAGAAAGGAAAAAATCCTAATGCTGTCTGGAGTGCAATTGCGAGGTAAGGCAAATATAACGTAAAACATACACGCGGATAGGAAACAGATAGGCATATGTATGAGGCTTTAATCATAGCTTAATATGTAGCTGGGCTAGAATGTCTAGGAAAGCTTTCAAAACTTTTACAACTAACGAAAAACAGCTTTTACAGCAGCATGTTTAAACAGTTCTATCTGTTATTGTGTTTGCTTTCCTTAGGAAGCGTTGAAGCAATACGAAGTACCCAGGTCTTCACTTGGCAAAACGACAGTAAAAATAATAAAAAAACACTGAACTTGCAACGAGGTCATGCTGGTGTTTAAAATGGCTATATGCCATGAAAAAACAGCAATTAATTCCAGAAGTTTTAATCACCGAGTCAACAGAGAATGGTCATAATTTTAGGTTGCGAGCTGAGTAACACGATAACGCGTAAAAGGCCAACGAAGATTCGAGAGGTCCCCGATGTCGTCTTATGCTTTAGCACAGGCAACAACTCTTTTTCGTTTCACCCAGACCGCAAATCTGAATTTCTTCCGTGAGTATATGCGACCTGCTTCCATAAAGTCCCGACCTTTCGCCGCTCACTGAAATTAATTTGTGGAAATGTCATAGTTTACAGCCGCATAGGTAGAAAGTGGGAAACTACTCCAAAGCGAAACATTACAAGCCGCGGAACAGGTTCCCAGTAACTAATGGATATTATAGTAGTCACGTCGTGTCCGGACAATATGTCGGTGATTTACCGCCTGGGATTCCCTGTGCGACTCGTCGGCGCGGGGGCAGATCAAAGTCTGGCAGTCTGCGTAAGCCACACGTGGCTCGAGAAATCCAGGTCCACCCTGGCATTTTTACATTCGTGTGGACGTTGCGTCGCTTCCCTGCTGCAAGCAGTCGCGCGGTTCCGGACTGAAGTGCCTAGAACTCCTCGGCCACCGCTGCCGGCCGAGACGATAATTAAACTCTATTACTACCGCTCGTATACCTCAAACAACAAAGGAAATATTTCACTTTACAATACAAAATAGTGTACAGATGGTCATTTGAATGAAAAGATGTTCAGGCGCAAATTATTCTCTTCAAAATTCATCGTTAAAGAGCGGTATCGTCTGACACTTTTCGATGGGAATGAGTTCGTTTTGTCGCAGATTGCATATTGAATCTTCCACATTTGCCCTCGAGCGATATACCGTCAGTCTAATCACGGGTATAATACTAGAGCGTGCTAAAAAGTAATGCCTACGAAATTCTCATGTGAAAACTGTTAATGATTTTTAAATAAAAAATCGCTGTTAATATTCTACATCTTTATTCTTCACGTCTACGTATTTGCAGCGCTCTGACGCTAAAGAGCTCCGAACTGCAGCGTGTAGCATGGCGGTGTGTAAAATACATATGTCGGTACGTGACAAACAGTCTGCTGTAATCGAGTTTTTTATTCTAAGAGTTCGTGTAAACATGGAGCATCCTCTCCTTCAGCATAACAACGCCGGACCACACACGAACAGTACGCACATGCAACAGTCAGACGCCTTGGGTTCATTGTCATCTATCATCCTCCATACAGTCCCGACTTGGCCCCATCCAATTTTCATCGGTTTTCAAAACTTCCTAGGACTTAAATTTGATAATGATGCAGCGGTGCAACCAAAAGTGAAGTTGTGGCTCCGTCAACAAACCGATCTCTTGTTGGGAGAAATGTGTTCCTCGCCGGAGTGACTGTGTTGAGAAGTAAATATGTGGACATGAAGAATAAACATGTAGGATGTTAACAATGTTTGTTTTGTTTAAAAAAGTTTAAGAGGTGTTAAACAAAAAATTCAAGGGAATTACTTCTTAGCACGCCCTTGTATGTAATTTTCGTAGGCTATTGCAACATCTTTTGTATTTATTAACCCCATCGGCGTACAAGTTACAAAGAACGGACACAGATACATTGCATAATATTTTTCAAGATTAAAAACAAACGAACTGCCTTTTCGTTCTACAAATTCCGACAAAAGTTTTCTTCCGCATGTAGTGTTTTCAGGTAAATGCAGGAAATGCTGGTCCCTCCACATTGTTCCCGATGCATTGAGGATAAGTTAAAAATAAATAAATGAATAAAATAAACAAAGTGAGTTCTACAACGAGTCGAATCTCAAACGTTATAGGGAACGAAAAGCAGATAATAAGGTGACAGCTACAATGATAACAGGAATACTCCAGCGCCTGTCGAGTAAATCATCGACTTCACTCTTTGACATACATGCCAACAACATGAGAGGCTAACGTATTGTGACAGTGACGACATTGATTAGCAACGAATTAATGCAGTTACGATCATTCCGTTCCGACCAAAGTTGCGGGAGACTTTCCTTCTCAGTGAAGTAATTGTCGGATCTGAAAGGCCTGTGTGTGTTCTGAACTTTTTTTCCTACCATTCTCCAAACCCAAATACATTTACAATACTAATTAGATATATAACGTATTTTAGAAGTGACATGTGGTATAAATCATTTTTGAAAAAAAAAGAAAAAGAAACTGATGTATGCCAGACTATGACATACTGTCGAAACTAGTCTTTAGCAGGTTTGTGGTGTTTGTACTTAAAATTGTCTTTTCTAGTTTTGCTTCATACGTTTGGTTTGATACTGACCTTCATCTCTTGCAATCTTAAATAGTTCTGTTCTCCTCCGCATGTCTGCTACAAGCAATTCGTTTAGCATATGCTATTTTTGTCCACCTGGCACCTGGCGGAGGTCAGTGGTCAGTGAAGTTTGCCTGAGAGGGAGTGCACGAATAATATGCAGCCGGTTCCATCCTTGTGAAGCTACAAATTTTCATCGCTGTCGGAGGAGAGCTGGATACACACGCGAAAGTTCCTAATAGGTAAGCACCTTCAGTTGGACCTTGGACTGCACGGCAGTGCGTGATTCCTACATCTGCGTCCAACGCTGCTTTCCATAATAAAAGACTAAGTTTGCATTTTGCTGCCTCAACGATTACCTTCACGGTAGCCTCTAACAGCACCACTGAGTCAGGTGGCGGGCTGGAGTACGGCGATTCAAATCCCTGTCCAGACATCCAAATTTAGGTTTTCGTGATCTTCCTCAGTTACTTAAGGTGAATGCAGGCATGACTCATTTGGTGTGTCACGTACGATTTCTCCACCGATCCTTCCCCAATCCGAGCTTGCGCTGTCTGAATGACATTGTCGTCGACGGTATGTAATCTTCCTTCTTCCTCCTTCCACTAGCGCCCGCCTGACTGATTCTAGATGCCACAGCAAATACACAGTTCCCTTGAACCTAACCGTTTCCTACGATATTCTTTCGTCACCTGTTCTTCCCTTCAGACAAGCTTCTGTCTACAAATCAGCACCGACTTAGGAAGCATCGTTCGTGCGAAACGCAATATGCTCTTTTCTCGGACGATATCTCACGAACCACGGATGGGGAACCACAAGCAGATTCAGCATTCCTAGATTTCTGGAAGGTGTTTGACCCGGTGTTTAGCTGCAGTCTGTTAACAAAGGTCAGAGTGTGTGGAAGAGGTTCCCAGATTTGCGAGTGTTCGAAGATTTGTTAACTCAGATCAGTATCGTGTTCTGGACGGCTAGTGCTCATCAGGCACGAGGATATAGTCAGAACCTCACCCAGGAAGTGTGCCAGGACCGATCATGCTCTCACTGATCGAGATGGCGCAGTAGGCTCGTATTCGGGAGGGCGGCGGTTCATATACCCGCCTGAACATCCAGGTTAAGACTTTCTGTGATTTCCTTCGTTCGCTCCAGGCAAATGGCGAGAAGGTTCCTTTGAAAAGGCACAGCCGGTTTCATTATCCATCCTTTCGTAATCCGAGCTTGTTTTTAATGACTGCGCTGTCGGTGGGACGTATTCTTCCTTCCATTTTTTCGCTGTTGTTTTCTATACACATGAATGGTCGGACGGATAGGGTGATTGGCAGTCTGCGACAGTCAGCTGATGACTGTACAGCGCTGGAAAGTGTCGTCGGTGAGTGACTGTGGGAGGATACGGGATAACTCAGAATTTCTACAGTATTTCGTGTGATGACTGACACCTTGCTCCAAATACAGAAAAATGTAAGATGGGCAGCAAAAAAGATTCATTTGGTAAGTGCGGAAGCGTCACGGAGATACTCCGCAACTCCAGTGGCAAACACTGCACGAGAGGCGTTCTGCATCACGGTATGGTCAACCGTTAAAATTCCGAGACTGTACGTTCCTAGAAGTGTCACCCAATATATTCATTCTTCCTGCGTGTATCTTGCGAAAAGACCATGAACATAAAATTGTAGAGGTTCGAGCCCACACAGAGGGTTACCAGCAACAGTTCTACCCGTCAACCAATCACAACCGAAGCAGAAGAAGGGTTGGGGGGGGGGGGGGTGAGTGACAGTGGACTACAAAGTATCATTCGCCACAAACCGAAAGGTGGCTTGCGGAATACAGAAGTAGATGTAGAGAGGGAATGACTAATAGTGGAACGAAGTATCCTCCACCATGCAGCGTATGGTGGCTTGCGGGGCATGTAGATTAGAT
The DNA here is from genome assembly GCF_021461395.2 of Schistocerca americana. Lineage (NCBI taxonomy): Eukaryota > Metazoa > Arthropoda > Insecta > Orthoptera > Acrididae > Schistocerca > Schistocerca americana. The sequence goes on from NC_060121.1 coordinate 496,155,723, forward strand.
ATAAATGTAGCAGCTCTTCGTTTTCTGCTTTGTCCGCCCACATAACTTTGAACTCCTTTCTGTAGCACTTTTTGCGGTTTCCAATGTCTATTTCAATGGAACAGGTGTGGCTTTTATCCTAAACGCTCATCTTATGAATGAAATTCTGTTGTTTGTATCATTCAGCTTGGGTGAAACATTGATTTCAAAGGGCGTGACTAAAGATCCCCTATTAAACATTATTTTTCTGGCTAAAAATACGATACTGTTGTCATGCATGTATATCTGACTAAGTAATGTTAACATTCCGTCGCTGCACGGAGTCCATCGGAAAAACTAAAAGTTGGAATTCCAAGGAACGAACAAGTGCCCTAGATTGTTACCGTCAATTTCAATTTTAAATTCGTTTTAAAATATTACGTAACATTTTATAGCGTACAATAAAATAATAAATTGACGTAGATGGTTAAAATTTTCTCGAGCTTCCAGCCGCGTCAGGTGCTTAAGTACCGTCGGCCACTTTCAAGTGGTGAGTGTAATGCGGTTGCTGCTGCCATCCTTAGATAACCGCCTGCGACGTCATTGGTGCCCACTGCTACAGTACCATACATGGTAAGTTTTCGTTGCATACTTACCACGCCCGTTTCAACCTTCCGGTGGCCGGGTCCTAAGCTGCGCTTAGACACATATCGCCTGTCCTTATTGACGGTGTTGGTTGAAAAAATTATCTCAGTCGCTTCTTTTAAAGCGCTATCCCAGAAGCCATTCGTCCTTTTAATAATTTTCGAGAGCATTTTATGCTACCGTAGGCGTAAAAGCCTTATCACACAATGGTCGAGGAGCATTCGGTCGGAAGCTCGTGGGTGTTCAACCACTTGGCGTGGATGGAAGCTCATGAGAATGTTAGAAGTATATACAGGGTGTTAGGGGTACGGATATTGTGATCATTGGTACCTTAATATGTTCCCACTCCAGTGTGTTAATTATTTTTTCTCTGCGTGTAACAGTCTTCCCTCAAACAGGTCATATAATTTACTGTCTGATGTTTTATGCATGGTTGTAACTGTACCGTTAAGTGGAGTACATCTGTCAGTATAGACCAATCGTTTTGTACCCATGTGTCCACACTTCAACACCAGTTCTCATGACCAGGGGAAAATAAGTATTAATAGGTTGCTCTTGCCACAGCTACTTGGAGGTACGAAGCAATCTAAAAACATACTAGACCTAAAGGCTATAATTATTAGTCTTCAAAAGAAGTAAATACTGTTGTAATGTTGTTCAGTACACGGTCCTCGATCAGCAATAAAAAACATCTGCACTTCTACCTCTTACCCTGTATATCGCCATAAACCTTGGATCCTTACATGAACTAGACGGCGTTTGACTTTCTATATATTTATTTAATACCTAACGGGAAATTTAATAAAATGGTTGATATAGCTGTGTAGTTACACACTGCATTGGAAAAACGTCATTCTTCTTCCCATCCTTATCCCACGGTTCGCATTTGACTGGGCTACAGTATTTGGGAACAAGCATCAAGTACGCGCTGCTGCGGACGCCATGTTGCTGGAGAGGCAGAGTAGAGCAGAGTAGAACGGCCTAGCCTCCAGACTCCAGCTTCCAGCCACGTGGGCGGTTCCCGCAAATATTTGCGCCGCCACTTTGCGTTCGGCGCGTGGGCACTGGGCGAGCAAACAGCGCGCACCCCTGCCTAATGTATTTCCCTGCCCAGTAACGGGCCTTTCCGTTCCGCGCATTTCTTCCTCGTTACACGCTTACTTGCGGTGGGTGTGCCCGTGTGGATTTTTGTGTGAATTCTGTGCCTGTCCTGGGAATTGAGACATCGTGCGCGTCGAGCGTGATCGGTGTTATCGTATAACGTGCCGCAAGATAACGGGACTAGAATATGCACGAATGGTTTCGTTCCGTATCTAGAAATTGTTCTGCTATTCGGTACACGAGGCATTTGCGGGAATTCTAGATGCCTGGTTCGATTCTCACTTGCTAAAGTAGTTTTCTCAGCATTTTCTTTTCGATAACTGGGAAGAAATGTGAAGTTCTGAATTTTAAAAAATCTTTTATCGATTGTCCGCCTGCTTAGCTGAGTGGTAACGTGCTTAGCTCCCATGCACTGGGCCCGGGTTTGATTCCTGGCCGTGGCGGAGATTTTCTCCGCTCGGGGACTGGTTGTTGTGTTGTCCTCATCATCATTTCATCCTCATCACCGGCCGCAAGTCGCCCAAAGTGGCGCCGACTGAAATAAGACTTCCGCTTGGCGGCCGAACCCGACTGGGATATTCATTTATTATTTCATCAATTCATTGGCCTTCGGGACATGCATATACAGCCATCTCAATGCAACATCCAGTCCCCGACCGGAGAATATCTCCAACCCCTTCGGTTAGTAAGTCGTAGTGCAACTCTCGAGGTGGACAAATAAGGTTATTTCAGCGTTCTGTGAAGGGACCTTTTGATGTTCAATTGTCCAGTAGAGGGAAACGCTGAGACTGATGATGCAAATAAGGCTATTCGAGAGATGTTGACTATGAGCTACCATTGCGTTTCAAGTTTCCCTTCCGTGCTCACCACCGTAAGTACTATGAAGTGGCAGTGTGACAGTAGCGCAGGAAGAAAATCTTATTTCCTATCTGACTTTCTTTTTATTTCTCGGTGTCGCTTCCTGTTTATAGCACACACAGCATATGAAGCGATCCAAAAATTTCCATTTGACAGCGTTGCTGCAGCGTATATGCAACCCAGCGCGACTGCGATGCGTGTACACAAGTACTGACAGATAGGCGAGAGGTAAGAGCCGTGGCGGCTGGCGCTGGTTATGCTCCACTTGCAGGCATTTGAACCCCGCTTCCCTTGAACATGTTCCCATGCCTCGGGCATGGATGTGTGTGATGTCCTTAGGTCAGTTAGGTTTAAGTAGTTCTAAGTTCTAGGGGACTGATGACCTTAGAAGTTAAGTCCCATAGTGCTCAGAGCCATTTGATCCATTTGAACCACGCCATCTCGCTCTTGCGATAGTCGCAGTGGATGTTTCGGCTGCAATTTTCACCAGACTTGACTTGGTTTCAACGCCATCACCAAAGGAAATTTGTACGTCGATAATGTTTTGAGTCCGATGAATAGGTTATGGCAACGGTGGTTATTTTCTAGGTATCCCAGAACTTACCTACTGTGAAAATCTGCATAAAGCATCTACTGTATGTTGCTAAACGGCTAATATGGTTCATGGTGCACGCTTTCATTTGCTGGTTGCCTGTCTGAAGGCTTACAGGGGCAACGAATTTGATTTTCTGTATTCGTATAATTATTGACAGATTTACAAATTTAAAATGGTATCATCATCTTCTCATTAAGAGGTGTAATCTTTTGTTAAAGTTTTACCACAGTAAGATATGAATTACAGTTAGAACCTGTTTGAATGTCTTGAGCAGCTTAACTCACGGCGCGCAGATTATTCGGACTATATTCAACCAGTAAGTGAGGACGAGAGCACTTAGCACCTTACAGCAAACTGTACTCACAATTTCAGACCTGTTGGAAACATTTTCTCGCTGACGCTCCCCACAAAACGACGAAAAGAAAAAAGTTTATGGTTTATACATTTTCGTTACTACATTTTCACTCTGCATGCGGTTAACCTTCAGCATCAGGCACGGCGTTTTAATTTATTACTTCTTTACCACCAACACTACTCGAAACACATTATGCATACAGTATCTACATGAACCACTGAATATACCTGCAAAATTACATCCCTGTACGAAGCATAGTAGGAAGATACGACGTTTTATGTATGGAATTTTGATTATTTACTGCCACGAACTTAAATGAAGACTATGTAAAAAAAAAAGAGTGTACTTTGTACCTATGAAAAGCGCAGTATGCCTCTGTCAGGCCGAGAGGTTTTCACCTTGTCATCGCAACAATAGTACTGTGCGACAGCCGACACAGAAAGCCAAACGCTTTCGTTCCATATAACGCTGAACCACTTTTACGTAAGATTTCTCTCTCGAGGTATTTTCCCATAACCGAGATATATTCTCGCAGCCACGTTGTTGCGTAACAGCAAGTCAGCGGAACGGCAGGGAGCCACGCGGGGAAAACAGCTGAGCGCGTATTTCCGGACACGCGGCCGCAGCGGTACGTGCGGGGACGGAGGGGGGCAGGGGGCGAAGGTGTGCGGTGGGGAGGGGGTGCATGCTCTGCTGCCTTCTGCTCCCCTCCGTGTGATATCAGACCCCGGCAGTCCCAAAAATACGAAGAGCCGAATGAGATATCCTAATTACTGCACAAGAAGCCGCAAGCTCTTCAAGTCGACCATAATGGGTACTACGAGCCGCTAAAGAAAGAGGAGACTGCAGACAGTGAACAAACAAATAAGTGTCATGTGAAAATATGAATGTGTCAAGTAAGCGGATTCAGAGGGCGATTTCTCAACAGTTTAGAGACCAAGTCCGGGCATAGGTCGGGTCATAACTTTGTTATAAAAAGACCGCGCACGAGTATAGGTCGGCCCACGATTTTCTTGAAATGTGAGCCACCTATCGTTCGAAAACTGGACAGATTTCGTATGAGAACAATTTATGGACGTCACACGACGTGCTCCTTGACTGGTGCTGCCTTCTGTTGTAAGTTTCTAGAATTATTTATAAAAAAGCATTAGTGAAGGTAAGTGAATGGAAGTGAAATCAGGACTTTTAAATCTTCTTCATTTCTTCAAATATGTCCCACTTCAGCCTGCCAGGTTCACTGGACATGCACCCTTATGCATCAGAAAAACCCAATTGTTACTTTGAAGAGCCGAGTACAATCTCCAGGCTGTTGTTTGATGTGCAGTGTCTTAATACGATTCTTTTGCCAAACTGTTAATGCTAATCAGTATGTTCAGGAACTGTTTTATGCGTATGTGGACCAACTCATAGAAGAGGAATGACTGTATAGATATTTTCGGCAAGACGGAGCGTCAACACACACCGCTTTGACAATTTTGCCAGAGTGCAAGAGGTGTTCGGTGAGAAGAGGATAATCAGCAGACGCAGCACAATCTGCTGGCCACATGGATCACCCAATCTTTCTCCCTGTGACTTTTAGCCATGGGACAACTTGAAGAGTCAGCTCTTTTCAAACGACTCTCATCCACTGGAAGAGCTGCAGCCGGCCGGAGTGGCCGTGCGGTTCTAGGCGCTACAGTCTGGAACCGAGCGACCGCTACGGTCGCAGGTTCGAATCCTGCCTCGGGCGTGGATGTGTGTGATGTCCTTAGGTTAGTTAGGTTTAATTAGTTCTAAGTTCTAGGCGACTGATGACCTCAGAAGGGAAGACGCATAGTGCTCAGAGCCATTTTTTTGAAGAGCTGCAGCAGAACACTGAAAACATTATTGCTGCTGCCCCTGTGGCAGAATTGCTACACATGCCTCACAGTCTGATAAATCGAGTACAGCACTTCATCTAGGTCAACGGTGACCTTTTCCAGCCGCGCTGTCTCAGGCGTCTTGTCACGGTCTGCGCGGCTCCCCCCGTTGGAGGTTCGAGTCCTCCTTCGGGCATGGGTGTGTGTGTTGTCCTTAGCGTAAGTTAGTTTAAGTTAGACTAAGTAGTGCGTAAGCTTAGGGACCGATGACCTCAGCAGTTTGGTCCCGTAAGACCTTACCACAAATTTCCAATTTGACCATTTCCAGCACCTTTCGTGATGCCCATTAACACAGATCAACCCCACCTCACCTTATCGTAAATATTTCAAGGGCCGGTTTTGTTTTGCACAACCTTTGCGTTGTTGTATCCCGTTGACTTAACCCGTTCCGTGTCTACGGCAGTGTGCGACCGTTCCCCACTGGCTTGCAGCTAAGACGATAAACAAGTGTTTGGAACAGGATGAAGTGAAACCAACGATTTTATCAGCAGCTGTCACCTGAGCGCAAGTTGTGGCAGGAAACGGCATTATCTCTTTAATCGACATACTCTGAACGGTCGATGTGACTGCGCTTGGCTGTGATATACGCTGGTCATCTCGTCAACTGAGCGGGTTCGTGAAGAACGAATTCCGACATGCAACAGCGCTACACGGGGCATTTATGGTACCACGAGTTTCTCTAAAAGAAGCACCCACGTTAATATTCAATAACATTATTCGTAGTCTCGCGTAAACAACCTGTTGCGACGACTCTCCACGAGTTTGAACTTTAGCCTCTGGACGAACGGGAGTATTTGTCACAAGCACTGGGCACCACACTCACGATGAAGAGACTGGAATATGCTAATACGCAATAATCACGATTATGCGAAATACACACAGGCTTACGTGTGGAGTCCCATACAAGTAAATGCACTTCTGAAGCTATATGAAAGTGGAAGGAGTGTACCGCTATTCCTTAACAACATCTTACTGTGGAGTTGGAGAAGATGTACCTTGTACGCTCTATGCGACATTTATGTGATTTAAGTGAAATATGGACATTAAACCGGTGTGGAATTCGGTCGTGCGTTGCGTTACAGCGGTTGCGTGCAGTAATAGGAGGAGTATTTTGTGACACTTGCTCGATTTGTTGTAATAAGATTTCCTCCTCAATCGTAGAGCTACTGCGCGTTTTCGTCCACTCATAATTCTTCCTATACCAGCCTGACTGAAGTGCGTCACAGGTGAACAGTGACCATCGAAGATTCATGTTGTACAACCTACTCCAAACTTCTGAACATTAGGGTGGTGTATAAAGCCTTCTATCTCTCTAGAGATACCTTAGAATTCAGAAGCACGGTAGTGCTAACTGGCGGTCTCTTTTTAATGCGACCACCGACGATAAATGTCAAACTCTGGTGCACCACAATTATGTTCCTCGGCGTTCTGTAGAGTGACAATTACACTGTGCCGAATTTTTCAGCAGCGGGTTAGTGATACTGATATTCTTTTTAGATTTCGATTATGTGTCTGAAACTTGTGATGCCACATCGAGTGAAAAAGTCGTGTTGTGGGATTAACCTTGAAGTCTTTCGCGATTGACTTGTTGTATAAACCGGTCGGTCTGTTTTTCGCGTCAGTGCGCGATAAAATCCGATCTTCCGACAATATCCACGTCAAGAAGGCAGCTGACTGTTGAAAAAGTAATGCAATCACACTTTCGTAACTGATGTATTGAGCACCACTACTTATTTTTTTAATGAAACTGCCGCCATTTGAGTAAGTTCTTTATTATTCACCTATTTCTCGCTATTCCGATTTGGGCTTTATATCCATTATCAGGTGCCAAGGTGAAAAACAGTAATTAAATATCCGACATGTCTGATAGTTAATGGCTTTTTCACCTTTGCATTTGGTGATGCCTATAAAGACAGAATCGAGATAGTCTGAAATAAACGAATAATAAAATAACTTAGAGTAAAATAGCGGCAACTTCATTACAAAAAATACATTGTGACTTTGGTCGCCATCGAAAGAGAAATCATTAACTACTATTTCAGTTACATTTGTGTGATTTCGTCATTCCTCCGGCATTTAATTACTTCCCTGACGAATGTAATGGTCGATAATATCGAAAGCTCAAATTTTCGTAGGGCATTAATGCGATAGGTACACCGAGCGGTTTATATAATATTTTTTGGTATTGCTAACTTCAACGGACAGTTATTTTTGTAAAAACTAAATCCCACGATTGAGTTGACGAGCTAAAATAAATTAATCAAACTAAATTTAAAAATTGTGGTAAACATAAGAACTCTATCGAAGGAAGGAAATTCGAGGCTAGTAAGACAGTCGTGTCTCTTTGTACTCTTTGGAACTAATTTGTTAAGAATGATGAAGCCGACATTGTGACACCAACCGTTAGAGGATTTTCACCACAGTGGACAAGGGCGTTAGCCCAACCGTTCATACAGAGTCCAGTTGCTAGAAGCATTTACCATTCTCGGCCCCACTTGGAACGGATGACCTCATCGGCAGCTGACCGCACTCTGCTGTCTTGACGACCGGTTATGCCGCGGGCCACAACAGAAGGACTTAAGCTACGTGGTTATCCAACATGTCAACACGGAGTAATGATGGTATTGCGGTTTTTTCGGCCGCTCATTGTAACATATTACAACTACAAGCCATCAGTACAATTGTATAAAATGTACTCGGTGCACGTTTCGAGTTAAACCTCAGTGAAAATCTGAGCATTCGATTCTTCTGGCAATAGTTACGTGTGTCAAACCATTCGAACCATTTCCCACAACTGTACCGAACATCGTGGCATTTAAAGTACAGAAATTTAGAAAAAATCTTGTGTTGCTGAAGACAGCCTAAGTAAAAGCACAAAATATTGTATGAACAGACTGGGATTCCAGCACTCACTTATGACTGTAAGCATCAGTTATAAAAGAGGCTGGGGGAATTAGAATGTGGGTAAACAATTTTAACAGAGGTACGGAATTCGGACTCAGATGCATGTGAGAGTACCTTTTTGTGTATCTTTCTTTCTCAATTCTTCAGGAGCAGGGTGAGTCACTTCAGAACTTCGTCTTTTCTTTTTCAGCCAAATATCTCAGCAAGCTGGGAGTGGGGCAGAGTAGATCCCAACTGCCAAAATTTGCGATAAAATTTTCAATCAAGCAGTCGCCTAAAAGCCCAGGGGAAACAGCCCGAAATCCTCGATCAGATTGGGAGATTGAGACCATTTGAATTTATTTCTTGCATTGTTTCCGTAGAACTTCATTTTTTTCTGTGAGACAAATATCTCAACAGACTGGAAGTGGGGCAGAGTATATCTCAACTGTCAAAATTTGCGAGAAAATTTTCAGTCGAGCATTCGCCTTAAGGCCCAAGGGATGCCTTCCGAAATCCTCTATTAGACCGGAAGACTGGTACTATTTTAATTTTCTTATCTCAGGTAACGTACACAGGAGTACCATATACGTCGTGATGGAAACAAAGACTCTACGAGTGACGTTATGTCGTTGGCGCCAATGTAATCTCTGGTAGGGTGGCACTACTACATCAGTCAAATCTCTTTGATTCATTTACTTCTTCGACAGTTAATTGCTTTCCTGGTTCTGACAATGGTGGATACTGTCGGAATCTCAGATTTTCACCGAGAATTAAAGCAACAGACGCAACAGGAACCTTTAATACAACAAACCCGTGTCCAAAGACTTTGTGGTTATGTCAATACAACTCACTATTAATTTATTAGTTTTGCACACGATGAAGCGCTGCACCGCTACGGTTGGTGATTTTAGTGATAGAAAAACATCTGGTAAAATCCATAACGTGACTATGGTATATCTACTATCCACCTAGGGGGGGGGGGGGGGGATGAAGTTCTCCTTAAGGCGTCCTCTCACGCGACGTGAAAACGCGCTTGGACGAGGAGCTGCTGACGCCACAGCGTGGAATTCCACGTTCAGCTACACTGTGGAGCGTAAAATAAAGAATCTGGCATGCCAAATTTTTGCCTCGTGGAGAGGAACGTGGCCAATGAGATGCGACATAGTTCTACGTCACAAGTGGAACTTACGAGCCGCCATATTGTATTGACTTAAATTACGTTTTTTTTAGGTTTTATCTATCGCAGAGTACGTGGTATGTATATCAGCTGTTTCAAAGCATTAGAAAATTGTGGATCTCTCGAAAACATGTCATTATAGCTACGATTTGTTATAATAAAATGAGAGGAAACTACATATCGGCAGGTAAACGCTCCCTATATTTGTCGTTCTTACTGTTATAATTTGTTTTCTATGAGAGTATATAATTTCATTGCTACGGCACGGTGATGATCTATTACAAGCGTATTATATTGATACGATTTGTCGTCTTCGCTTAGGCTACAGCCGTGTGACATACGGCTTCTTTCTCTGCCATCTGTGGGTTTTGTGACGTGCAAAGTACGGTACACCAGACTTAGCAGGTTTTTGAGAAAATACTAACAACAAAAATTTAACTTCTTTATCAGGTGAGGGAGCATCATCTCACACTTCGTTATCATGTAAGTAAAAGTTCCGCGAGCAATGGTTGTTACGTAGTCGGTTCAGGTGTAATACGAATTGTATACGTCAGTAGTCGAAACGTGGAGGATACATTTGGTGTGACAGGTGACACGTAACGTGTACCATGATGTCTTGTACCAGCAGTTCCTACTGTTTATGCTCTTCTCGCCCGTATTTCCACACAATAGCGCCTGCGAACTGAATACCGATCGTTTTGATGTCTTCGAGTCGTAGCATGCTGTTTTGTGCTTATTTATTTCAGTAAACAGAAAGTGTCCATTACGTTATAGAAACTTTTTTTGATAATCCTTTGAGACGATATGAATGCTCAATGTCCCTCTCTTCTTTCAGCCCTCAGTCCTTTTCTCCCACGAGAAAAAAAAACTACCACAGAACTGGGGTTCAGCGGGAGAGACGAAAGCGAATCTGCATATTTTTCGTCACGTCTAAATTTCTTTCATTCTTTAAAAAAATGAAGTGATCTACAGTTAACCAAAAGGCTGATCTACCGGTAAAACACAGAGAACAAAAGAAATACGAATTCGTTACTGTTAGTTATTCTGACAAAAATATTTGTAGTCGACATGAATCTTTCTACTTGAACACGGAATGTTAGTGGATATTACTAATGTAGTCGCACATGAATGTCCCTCGAGGATGTTCGCGGATGACGCTGTTGGATGTAGAGATGTCGGAAAGCTAGAAAATTGTAACAAAATGCAGGAAGACCTGAACAGAATCGATGCTTGGAGTTGGGATTGGTAGTTAACTTTAGATATAAACTAAAGTAACGTATTGATCATAAAAAGGCGGCAAGATCGTTTATGTTTGATTAGATGATTGTCAACCACTGGACACTGACCCCTCCATTAGATGTCTGAGAGTATGTGCGCGGAGAAATTTAAAGGGAACGACCGCATGTTAATAGGGGAGCAAGATGCCACACTGAGGTTCAGTGGCAGAAACCTGTGAAGTGTTGTCCATTCGCGCAAGAGGCAGCCTACAAACCTTAGTCCGACCCACGTCTTAGAGCAGCTCCTCTGTCTGGGATCTTTACCACGTACGATCGGCAGAGGTACTAGAGAAACGTGTGTCGTCAACAGTTCGTTTAGTAATCGCGAAAGCGTCACGAAAATGCTGAACCAGTTCCAGAACCTTTGAGGATAATGGTATTGTTTATTGATGAAAATCCGACAGCATACGTTCTAAAAGAGTAAAAATATATCGCGGCGGTCTTTTTGCTCATCACTTGCGATTGTAATAGGTGAGGGGGAAGTATCCGCCACACAACGTGAGAAGATATGCGCGGTGTAAATGTAGATTCAGATACTGTGCGCTACACAATATACGTTAACTCTTTAATGAAAATGAACAGAAGGACAACATATCGAATAGCGAGCCACAGCTAACACGTCATCGAGTGGATGATTCCTGAAAGCGACTTCTACCCGTTTTGGACGCAGGATTTCGAGTTTGTCTGCTACTGATGTAAGGTAGGCTGAGCACTGTGAAAGCACTTGGAAGAACAGCAGAGACATACCGAGTAAACTCAAAGCATCAGGCTCACAGTCTGCCTACATAGTTGGAATTTGGTAGACAGAATTCCCTTCATAACTTTCTTGCTTTCCCTTGGTTTCACGAACTTGCACGTGTATTGACGGAGTAACTATCAACTTTACTGAACTTTTTCATACAATATATTCCATTAATAAACTACGGCTTAAACAAAACAAAGAATTGTGAATTGTTGGTAGAACAAATGAACTGCGAGAGGCTTGTCTACGACCCCTGTATCAAAATAGATGACACTTCTGCTATTGGCTTCATTCGTAAACTAAACGATATTTCATGTGAAACTAAACCTATTTAACATGGACAACTCTGCTATTATTACAAAATGTGTGTGACGGAAGCACATAAACCGGTCATAAGTCTTACTGTGGGTGCTTAGCCAGAATTTCCCTCTGTTTCGGAGTTTTTAAATTCAAATTGCTGTTCTTATACGTATTAAAGAATCGCTTTGCTGACTATTAATGTAGAAATCCGCATTTAGATTACCAGGATATAATTCGCGTGTAGATTTCACTTGGGCGTCGTTTCAGTATGTAATGTTAGAATGATCTGCAATTCAGGACATCATTAGTGACCATATTTTTTATTATTTTTATTTATTGATCTGCTTATTTTACAGAATTAGACTCATCTGGCCCTCTCTGACACCTGTTTCGGCATTGTACATATTTTGCATGTTTCCACAATGACATATAATTAAGTTATAAAAAGACTTACTGTGAAATATACCGGGCGGGCTTATATTCTCTAATAAAAGTCATGGTACAGTCGCTAGTACTTCAGTTAGGCCTCTAAGTACGTGTCAGCAAACCTGGCATTTTTTCCGGACATTTATACAACTGGCGGGATTGGTGTTGTGGTGTTTTTCTCAAGTTTTGTTCCTTCAGGTACGTACATGTGTAGCTTACTAATTTGGCCCCATTCTTCCATTCCGATCCTCCATTTTCTTTGTAACTAGGTGTTAGATTAGGTAGAGATAAGTGTCTCTTTTTAAGTCCCGTACCTCAGTCGGTAAAAACGGGACCCTTACGGGATCACATTGTTGTCCATTTGTCTGTCTCTCTGTTAAGAGCCCTTTTTCTCAGGAACGGTAGAGGTATCGAGTTGAAATGTATGTCAAATACTAAGCTCTACGGTGTAAAAAATTTAAGCATCGAAGCGAATGCAATCAAAAGATGTGGCCATCTATGTCACATATTTTCATACTCGCAAGCTCATTCATCAAAACGTACAGACGAGCTGTTTATAATCATAATTGAGTTTGTACGTAACACTCAGGGCGCGTGTCCTACTCACACTTGCCTCTTTTTTTTTGCAATTAAAACTGCGTAATACAATAGTGACTGTATGGGTATTGTCTTCAATCTTGTAGTTTAATATTTAAAAAAACACACGTTTATGATCCGGTTTGGATTACTCGCTGATCATGTAGGTGCAGGAAGTATATGAATCAATAAATAAGATTCATTGGTAGCTATTGTACAATTCATCTCAATTTCTTTTCATTTTAATTACCATATTTTTCAAGTTTCATTATATCTGTAGCAATTAAAAGAGAAATAACGAACACCAAATTTTCTTGTCGTCTTAGAACTATATCTCTAGAACTGGGATTTCTCTCCTACCGCTCTGCGCAATAAAGACACGTTGTCTAATTCGAGTACGTGCCGATGGTTACAGGGTTTCTCTGGTAGTTGTGGCTTGATCAGTTCATAATTCTAACCAAACACCCTTTTCCAATACATGTGAAATTTCCAGGAGTCTTGATTAGAAAAGTGAAAAGCGTGTAGACTGCTTGCAAAATAATAGGCGAGAATAATAAAGTAGGCGACAAATAATAATTATTCCTTGCTAAAAATTTAGCAGCTGGTGTCAACTTCTCTTCCATTGGCATGGAAGCAAGAATACGCAGAACAGTTTTACTTAAGACGCGACATTGACACTTTGCATGGCAACGGTGGTGTGTAGTGTCTTTGAATGTGAGAAACGTGTCCAATTCGGCGCTTGAACTCATGATGTATATCTCTCCTTCCTGTCGTTATCACGTTATAACGTGTCCACTGTTTTCACAGATTTAACAAATTTATTTTGTTTTATGCCCGAGAGTACTTTTTCTACGCCACAGTCACCAGTCATCGCAAGGGAGGTAAGTCGTGTGCGCCGTCTGATAATGTTTGTGTAACATGTATTCTAAGGCGGACATTGGGGAGCTTCGCAGAATTTGTCTAAATGAACGCTGATAACCACCTAAAAGGCGGACTCTGGAGTTGGCCGGTGTACTAGACCAAAGGCCATTGGTCCACCGTGCAGATTCGCTTTGGGGCCGGTTCTTCTCTCTGTTTTGGGAGCTAACAAGCTGCACGTTACGCTATACGAGTCAGTCTTCCAGAGCCTATTGTAACAACATTGTATTGAATTAACGACCGATCGATCATATAATGAGTCAGATGAGTCTCTTATCAAAATATTTACAGGTACGCAAATTTTTAGATTTATACACAGGATGTTTCAGAATTACACAGGCAAACTGCGAGGAGATGTAGAAGGTGTGTTAAGGAACTAGATGAGGATATGTACCTGTTTCCGGAAACGCGATCCAACGACGCTACAGAATATCAAAGTTACAGGCGCCGGCGCTGTATATGTATGTGTATAAACGGTGCTTCCGTGATGACGTTACACACTTTCAGGGGTGATGGAGAACCGTAACTGTATCAATTTGAGGGAAGCGACCATGGCGCGGAAACGAACTAGTCGAAAGTTATAAGAAAAAACGTTCTGCCACCCCTGGCAATGGAATACATTTGCCGGTACTGTTATTGCTAAGACTGTAGGGTAGGCAACTTTCAGAGCTGGTAGTGTGGACCACAATAATAAAAAAAATCCAGTAAACATGGTGTCTAAAATAAATATCTGAGGAGCCATGAGCAGTGGTTCATCTTCGCTACTGTGAACCACATATCCTCTATTGCGCAAGTGCCCATAGCTCTCAAGGTATACATTTTGGAGCCGGTGTTTACTGGCCACTTTTTCTTGTTTTAGTCCGTAATACCACGTCTGAAAGTTACCTGTCCTACAGTCTTAGCAACAACAATACCGGTACATGTATTCCAGTGTCAGTGGTATCAGAGCGATATTCGCTTATAATTTTCGACTCGTTCTTTTCCGGACCAGAGCCCCTTACCTCAAACTGATACATTTATCCTTCTCCATCATCCCTGAAAGTTTGTACCATCATCACAGAATGACCTTATATATAAACTTATCTATAGGCGCCGGTGCCTATTTCTGTAACGCTCTTTAGATTCAGTGGTTGACGTTTCCGGGCACGGGTTCCTATTCTCGTTTTGTTCCCGATGACACCTTCTACGGTCGCAGGTCGCAGGTTCGAATCCTGCCTCGGGCATGGATGTGTGTGATGTCCTTAGGTTAGTTAGGTTTAATTAGTTCTAAGTTCTAGGGGACTGATGACCATAGATGTTAAGTCCCATAGTGCTCAGAGCCATTTGAACCATTTTTGAACACCTTCTACATCTCCGCGAAGTTTTTAGGTGTGATTTTGAAGCACCCTGTATAGGTGGGTTATCAGATGGAGTTATGGATATCGGTTACGTTTAGTTTTTATGATGCAGGAACGCAGCAGAAAAAAGAACCCGTGCTAACCACTGGGCGAAAGAAATACTCTAGCGGCCAAATGGCTTGACACTCACTGATGGTATGTGTGTATTCAAGTAACACATACAGAACTCGGAACGTTTCGGAAACTGTTTGCAGTGTTTGGTGTGACGAGTACGTGTTAGTTGCGAAGGAGGCAGAGCAAATGCTGCGCCGAACACATTTCCGCGTTCGCTTCGCGATGTCCGCCGTCGAAACCAGAAATTCGTTTAGCGACCCGTTGGCAGCGGCGAGCGCCTTATCTATTGACTGGCTGTAAACAAACGCCGCGGGGGAAATGAGGTTAAAAATGCAATTAAAGTTGTTGGCGCGTCAACAAAAGGCTTCTGCCGTGTGAGTTATGGCGTGTTTAATATTCGCGTGCCCTTATCGACGGACTGATTTATAGAGGGGAGCGTATTTTAATGCTTCGGACGGCGTCGTAAAATCGACGGCACTAAAGTGCGGGTCCAGGCCGCGGAGCCTCGGCCGGCGAGAAGGGGGGAGCAGTTTTTCAGCCGTCTTCTAAAAGTCGAATTATTGTCAGAACGTCTGTTTCGACATTTCGACGTCGTATATTACCGCGTTTCGTAAGGGCTCAAAGGGGAAACAGCCGGGAGAGGACTATCGCTACGTCGACGTTACCCATTCCACACACACACACACACACACACACACACGCACACACACACAGACACACACACAGACACACACACACCTCGCAACCCAATTTTCGCAGAATATCGACCGCTGTGCGAGGCTCTATTCCAGTAATATACGACACAGCGGTTCACTCACACCCCATCTCCCCTCACTGTTCTCCCTGTTTTTTTTGCGACTGTCTTAAGCCTCCTCTCTCTCTCTCTCTCTCTCTCTCTCTTTCTCTTTCTTACAGGCATATGCCTTGTCCTGCCACTTACGCGTTACGAGATTGTATCGTATGCTTTACGCTTTCTTCGCCATCAAATTGATTCGGAGCACCATGGCGGGGCGAGGAAACGCTTCGATCTTCACGAGTCGGCACCCCTCCTCCGTCCCCTCGCGCCGCTCAACGCTGCCCCTCTCCCCTCACTCCCCCCCCCCCTCCCCCTCTCCTCTCTGCTGCTCCGCCGCCCCCGCAAATGCCGGCGCCTTGCTCTCTGAGATGAGATCTGTCTTGCTGCTCTATTGTGCAGATAATCGGTTGGCGCTCCCCGAACGATTACGAGATACGCGTGCAACAGTTCCCGGTACGATAATGGGTTGAAACCCGGCCGCGCGGCGCGCGCCTGCGCCTCGCCGCCGTGAAGTGAACTGTAACTGCTGCCTTTTGTTTCTTTAAATATGTACCGCTGTCCGGACCGCCGGACCGCCCGGCCGCCGGCCGTGGGAATGGGTCGCGGAAGTGAGGTGAGGTGTGCGGAGCGCGCGCGCCACTGACCCGAGGCCGGCCGGCTCTGCGCCGGGCGCCCCCCGCGTGCGCCGACACGGCGCTGCTTCGATCCTCGCCGGCCGTTAAGTGACCGCCACACCGGGAGCACCTCTCGCTCCCGAGGCGTACGTTCCAGACTCGCCGAGACACGGAGATTCACACCCGAAGCACTGAACAGTCGATACTACACCGAAGCGGCGAAGAAAGTGGTATAGGCGAAGCGTTCAACGAAACATCAACGATATGGGCTTTCGAAACCGAAGGCCCACTCGTCTACCCTTGATGACTGCACGGGGACAAAGCTTTACGCCTCGCCTGGGCCCGTCAACACCGACATTGGACTGTTGACGACTGGAAACATGCTGCCTGGTCCGACGAGTCTCGTTTCAAATCGCATCGAGCGGATGGATGTGTACGAGTATGGAGACAACCTCAAGAGTCCACAGACCCTGCATGTCAGCCTGGTGAAGGCTCTGTAATGGTGTGCGGCGTGTGCTGTTGGAGTGATATGGGACCCCTGATACGTCTTGATACGACTCTCACAGGTGACAAGTACGTAAACATCCTGTCTGGTCACCTGCATCCATTCATGTCCATTGTGCATTCCGATGGACTTGCAAAATTCCAGCAGAACAATACGACATCTCACACGCTCAGAATTTCTACCAATCCAGAAAGCCTATAGATAATGTATAAACTGCTAGCAATAGGAACAGAAATTCGCATAAAACCCTTAAAACCCACATAAGTGTGTGTGTGTGTGTGGGGGGGGGGGGGGGGGATAATTCTTCTGTTGTAATGGACATTGCATTGGCGTTAAGGAAAGAGCCACCAGAATGCTCGATAGAAATAATTTCTTGAAACGATACTACTGGAGTATACACATTATTTTAACAGCAATGAAACACTGCACAGCCGGCCTGTGTGGCCGAGAAGTTCTAGGCGCTTCAGTCTGGAACCGAGCGACCGCTACGGTCGCAGGTTCGAATCCTGCCTCGGACATGGATGTGTGTGATGTCCTTAGGTTAGCTAGGTTTAAGTAGTTCTAAGATCTAGGGGACTGATGACCTCAGAAGTTAAGTCCCATAGTGCTCAGAGCCATTTGAACCACACACTGCACAGCAGAACTACGACGTAGGAAGTGAAATGGCGTAGGAGAAAATGAAAAGATATAGCAAAAATGGCACGAAGCAGAAGAGTTTGCATAAAGCCATAGAATGAAACGAACAATTACGTATGATATGCTGGTAATAAATATGTATCATAAATGAAGCAGCGTCTCGTCGACAACAGTGACAGTTTAGAGATTGGATCAGACAAGGATGGGCAGAAATACTGCCTCGGTCTTCTGCAAGAAACCATTTCGTAACCAGACCCGTTAGGATTCGAACGCAACTCGTTTCAAATAATAACCCAGAATTTAACAACTGCTTCACTGTTTATGATATATGACTATCGCATAGTTACCACCCGTGCACAGGCGGGGTGACAACTCGAGCTAGCGACCAAATGATGTAAATTGCCCTGAAGATGACCCCATCGCGGGTTGAAACCGGTTGCCGACAAAATAAATAACGCAATTGTGACTGTCATTTTGATTGATCAACTCTAAGGACACATAACGTTTTTTAGTTTTACATGTGATTGTACGACCATAAGTAGAATACACAGGTGTTAAGATAAATAATTATGTTCAATAATTACGATGATTCCATATTCCCTTTTTTTCTAAACATTAAGCAATGAACGCGAGAAAAGTGTTGGACTTAATTATATACTATTTTTCTGGAACGTAACAGCCATCTGCAAGGTCGCTTGTTTCCTTTTTCTAAAGACCCAACTTGTTCACCAGTTTCTGAAAACAATGCATTTCGGAATTCCCTCTGAAAATGCAGTATTTAGTCACCTTCCGCTGGTCAGAATTTGCTTTGCGTTGCTTGTGGTATTCGTTCTGACAGATGACGCCATCACAAACACTCGACTGACTTGGCTGTTGGGAGACGACTCAGTGTCACGTCCGTGAATGATCACTTGCTCGTGCCATTCTGCGTGCAGAGACGCAAGGGATGAATTCCACCCCACGACGACACTAATAATTTGTCCCTATTATTATAATTACTCATTGTTTTATGTTGATGGTTTGTCAGGTTGCACAAGTTGGACATTCTCTCTGCTTTTTGTTAGATGGCGGCGTTGCATTATTTCATTCCTGTAGTGCTTTAAACAACTGTTGGAGCCAGTATGTGAGGGAACAGAAAGTATAGTAAACTTGCTTTATTTTTTCGGGAGATTAATGGTCAGCACGCATAACACAAAAATTGACTAACAGGTGAAAATACTCCAGCAACACACTATTGCTGCCGATTGTGTTGCAGTTGTCGTTATGGATAGCACTTACGCAAGCACAGATTTCTATTAAGTCAAACAGAAATGCTTAAGTGCTACAGAGTTTCTCAAAAGAGATTCAGAAAGAGCGATTGGAAAAAAGTACGGATACCGCATAAACGTCAATATTCCCCTCCCAACTAAAATCGAATTCCGTACTTTTTGATAATCAAGCTGGAAAAGGCTGCAGAAAATAAACACACGAACGAAAACCTACAACTGGAGATGATGTAGAAATTAAGGATTAGAAGCAGTGTAAATGAGTGTACGGCATCGTCGGACGGGAGTCCCCCATTCGGGGAAGTTCGGCCGCTAAGGGGATGAAATGATGATGAGGACAACACAACACCCAGTCCTTGAACGGAGAAAATCTCCTGCCCCAGCCGGAAATCGAACCCAGGCCCCTTGGCGTGGCATTCCGCCGCGCTGACCACTCAGCTAGCGGGGACGGAAAGGAGCAGTAATAATTAATGTTAAACTACGTCCATCACTTTCTGTTTCCTTGCAGCCAACTATTTATTCAACGCTTCATTCCCGACCTCGTGATGTGTTATGACGTCATTAACCACAAATAGGTAACGTCATCTGTTTTCTTGCAGGAAATGTCCACCGCAAACATTTCCTTATTAACAGGGTGTTTGAATTGTTGCTTTGTTTTAAATATGAACACATCAGCAATGCTGCATGGTAAAGCACTTCATCAGGAATTTCCGTGGAGTAGGTAAGTTAACCTAAAATTGTATCACTAAAAGTGCTTTGGAAATATGATACTCAGTAGCTCTTGCTGGCACTTTATGTAAACGCAGAACATTTTCTACGTGAGGTCGGAAATTACTTGATGAAAACACCCATCTTCTGAAGAGACTGTCTTTGCACAACATTCCAAACGCACATCACCCTGTTGGATGGTCAGTTTTTGTTAATATGACTGCAACACTGTCCGAGAAGGTAATGTGTAATTGCAGAACGAGTAACACAATTATTTAAAAATACTCATGCGAAGCATATGGCGGTAACGAAGCTGAAAATTAAGACTGCATCCGAACTGAAAGGAAGCTGTATGTGTCTGCGTAAGTAAGACGACAAGTAACAAGTGAAAAGCACCGCATGCTGTTAATAACTCACCATTTTTTCATCGAAAAAGTTTCTGTAGTATAAATATTTTTCATATTAATATATTAATGCTCATGTATGAAATATTATATTTAACACAATGTAAATTTTCCTTGTTTAATAGAGTTTAGAAGAATACAATCGGTGGAACATTTTTGTGGTTGTGGATTGTTCATTTTATCTCACGTATTGGACACCAAATATTACATTTATGTTCGGAGCGCAACTAACGAACACTATTAAGAGATTCGCATAGGAGGGGAGATGTTTCAGGAGAAAAATACATTTAACTTAGTGAGGGACATACGACATAGAAACTGTATTTAGGAGCTTCAAGTATTTAGCATGCGATCAGTTAGATTTGGAAGAATTGTTCTAAGAGTTCATCAGCAATATAGAACATGGCATGGAGACCGCACTGGCCTCTTGGAATATAAGGTACCTTATAAAAAGAGATCAAGGTTTTTGTTTAGATTCTGCGGCGAATCATGCTCTCTCCGTTGTCGAAACCGAGGGACAGAGTTAATGCTACCTTACCCTTGGTTATTAATTTTCACTGTCGGTAACTTCTGACGTAGGACATCTTTTGTTGTGTGGTGGCGCGAGTGTTTAGTGTGTGTGTGTGTGTGTGTGTGTGTGTGTGTGTGTTTGTGTGTCTGTGTGTGTATCTTTTCGGAACTACACCGCAAACCGAGGTTATATATAGCCTTGCACAGTGTTTACTTGCTGCAGTTTTTTTCTTGATGTCAGGGTGTGCCTGTCGAAATATCAGCTGTGGTCGACGACATCACCCGACAGCAGTCCCCGTAAGTTATTCGAAGAAGGATTTGTTCTTCTTCCGAAAAAATGGAAGCTATCTGTTCAGTCAGATAAAATCGATTTCGTCTTTCTTGCTGCAGGATTACTGCATTTGCTCAAATTTCGTTGTGGCCTGATATTGGTGGACGTACATTTCATCCACAGCAACGCATCAGCGTACAATGTTATTAGGATTTTTTTTTCCAGATGAGTCCCAATGGCTGAGAAAGTAGTTTTCGCGAGTGCTTCCGCCCAACGTTCCACAAACACGACATGCGCCTTGCGCAAAACTTACTCGTAGTTGCCGGCCGCGGTGGTCTCGCGGTTCTAGGCGCTCAGTCCGGAACCGCGCGACTGCTGCGGTCGCAGGTTCGAATCCTGCCTCGGGCATGGATGTGTGTGATGTCCTTAGGTTAGTTAGGTTTAAGTAGTTCTAAGTTCTAGGGGACTGATGACCACAGATGTTAAGTCCCATAGTGCTCAGAGCCATTTGAACCATCTTACTCGTAGTTAAATCTTCGAATGCTTCAGCTACATCTTTCAAATTTATCGCCTATCGAAAAATACCGTATTTTGCACTCTCTAGACGTTTAGCTTAGTGGTTGGAATTTCCGTATGTCTAACACGAACCAGATTTAAGAGAAGTGGCTTACTATGCAGCTCAACCGTCCATGTCTTAAATATTGAAAATAAAGAAACAGACTCCTTACAATTCTCCACCAACATTGCAGAAGTTTTCGTTAGGGATAAATTGCCCAAAACAATGAATTTTATAACAGTACCATATTCTATTTTATATATTTCAACAAAAAATGTTGAGTGTGTATATTTTAGGAACAGGATTTACAATAACAGCTATAAGTCACAAATTCGTTGTTTACTAGCTTAAATTATTTTAATACAGCAACTTGTTTCGAGGTGTAACTTCCTCACTGGGGATAAGTGGCAGTACACCTAACTATCAATGTAGTAGTTTTCTATCTCGGGAACCGTGGTGCTGATTACAATAAACATAGAGGCGTAATTTTTCACGATTTAGGAAACAGAAGGCAACAAAAACAGAGACAGCCACAGATATGCAGGAAGCAGAACGCTGCTTGATTCCAGAGCAACGCACAACACATGAGTGCATTAAGATACTTCAACAAAAATCTTCTCTTTTTACAAGCTGCGTCACTTCGAACAAGACACTCGAGCTTCCGATAAATGTCACCGCCATCATCATCAGGAGTTAAAATCATTGAGTGCCAAGGGTGACCCTGTATTTTGGTTATATAGATGCAATGGCAGCGTCTGGAACCTTCCAGGGACGGTCGGAGAGACGCATTCACGGTAGGCAAGTTGGACAGCTCCTAGCTGGAACTATATAAGCAGAACGCCGAGCCAGAACCGGCAGTCGGTAACTTTAAGTCCTGATGACGATGGTGGGGACACCTGTCGAAAGCTCGAGTGTTTTATTCGAAGTGAAGCGGGTTATAAACCAAGAAGATTTATTGAAGTGTGCCACCGCAAAAAGACTCCTAGGACACATTATGATACAGGATGTCAAATCAGACACCATTCAGCCAACTAGTTTCCAAACTTATTTTATTTGGCTACCAGTTTCGGGGATTTACTATGCCATCTTCAGGCCCCTGACCTACGTGTAGGAAGATTCCACCTCGTTTCTGGTCAAAACAGAGGCCAGAAATACTGGTATTAGTAGATTTCTGCTTCCTATAGCAATCTCTTCAACCATCATCCAGTGTTGCTGCCCCTGTTTTGACCAGAACCGAGGTGGAATCTTCCCACACGTCGATCAGGGGCCTGAAGATGGCGTAGTAAATCGCCGAAACTGGTAGCCATATAAAATAAGTTTGGGAACTAGACGGCTTAAAGGTGTCTGCTTTGACATCCTGTGTCGAACAACCCGAGTCCCACAACCATCTCTGGAAAGATGGACTTACAGAGACATTGTGATACTGTTAAATGTTTTTGTATTGCCATATTTTGTGCGGTGATGACATCGTACCTCGAAACTTGTCATATTCGAATAATTTGAAGCAAGTGGACACCAAAAGTCAGTGAATGTCATCGGTATTAGCGTCACATCCATACTAGAGCGACAGCTTTTCATCTCGCTCTGGTACGCGGCCGGGCGCGCTCGTGGTGTAACCTGCACCGATCGGCGGCTCAGGTGATCGGCTCCAGCCGCGTGCGGCTGGTGGTCCACTGCGTTACGTCAGGGCGGCCGGCCGGCGCCCCTCGCCTGTGACAAGGGAGACCGCACTGCATTCGTCAGGCTTTTCTTTTGCGGCCTGGCCGCCCGCCCTGAGTGCCCCGGGTAATTGTCTGGAAAGTGCCTCCCGCGGAAACAGGATCGGCGCTGTGATCTCTGACTCCCGTTACAGACAGCTCACGCCGCTGTGGGCCTTCCGTGACGCTGCCGCCGCCGCTGCTGCTGCTCCTGCTCGCCAAGTTGTTCACGGAAACGCTCAGCAGCCGACACGCATCAGTGGCACTCGGTTGTCGTATATTATCAATCCTGTGCTGTCCTAAGTGAGGGCAAAAAATGTGTTCCGGGACAGAAAGAAGGCCGGCATTGGTCGTAGTATCGTCTGTCTTTTCTATTGCAGAGCTAGGTGTCAGCTAACAGCGCAGCTACCGTCAGTGCCTTGTAGGGAGTCATGTAGACTCAACGTATTGTAACAGCACACTTTCAAATATAATTCAGGGGTGTACAATCATGCATGGTTGACCAATGTTGGTACATGGCTGATTTGTATTGGAATACGTGCTGTTACAATTATATATATCTTCTCTGTATATAAAAGGCAATGTCCTGACTCACTGACTCATCATTGCCCAGCCTAAGCCGCTAAGGATAAAATCTCGAAATCTGGGCAAAGGTAGGTGTCGTTTAAGAAGGGATTTCTCGTAATTCTGACGTTAAGGGGGCAAAATATCAGATGAAGTGTTTCTTTGAAAAATGTCGCTATTAAGGCAATCTTGAAGCTATTTGGTTTCTCGGTTTCAGCATTTTTGGAAATTTACGAGTAGGGATAAAGAACTAATTAAGTATTTTTAAAGCTTATCTATGAACATTGGTATTTGACTTCTTGGATAAAGATGAAAGAATATACGTTTCATTGTTTTTGGAAAGTGCATCACGTAGGGGGTAAAATAGGGGCTGAGACTTTTTATGAAAACATTTTATTATAAAATCTGTTTCAAAGCTAAATCTATAAAATTTACATTTGGTTTCTCAGTTGGAAATAAAAATAAATGTGTTTAACTGTTTTTGGTAATTCAACCCCTATGGGTGTGAAACGATTGATGAAAGTTTTTGTGGAAATATTTCATTGTGCAAGCAATTTTGAAGCTAAATGTACGAGAATTTGCATGTGGCTTCCCTGTTAGAAATAAAACATACACATCTCACTGTTTTTGGAAACTCAACTACGAAGCGGATGCAATAGGGTTGGACTGATTCACTGACTCGTCATCGCTCAGCCCAAACTGCTAAGGATAGGAACTTTAAGTTTCGACACGGTGTGCGTCTTATGCTTCAGCACCGTTTAAGATGGAATTGTCCGAAATTTCACTCCTAAGGGGGTTAAATAAGGGATGAAAGGCTTTTTAAAGCATGTCGCTATCAAGGGAATTAGGACGTTAGAACTACGAAAAGTGTAATTGGTTTCTCAGTCAGAATAAAAAAAAAAAATACATGTTTCAGTATTTTCGGAAATTCAACCATTAAGGCGGTAAAATACTGCGTGAAAGTTTTTTTGAAAATGCGTAACTACCGAAGAACTACTAAAGGATTTTTAAGGCTGCATCTTTGGTAAATCTTATTTGACTTCTCCGTTAGAAATACAAAACTACGTGCTTTAGTGTTTCTGAAAATTCAACCTCTAAGGGAGTGCAATAGAGGATGAGCATTTAAAGAAAGTATTTCATTACATTAAAAGAATTTTTAAAGCTTAATTTGTGAAAATGGTATTTCACTTCTCGGTCAGATATAAAGAAATATTCGATATGGAATGAAACTTGCTACGGCAATATCTCCACAAGAAGACAAAAGGGTTGATTAACAAAAACTTTGGACCCAAAAGACCATGCTTAAATGGCCTTAATTAGTGAAAAACTTAAAAGGTGTTGCAATTTGTGATCAACATAAAAATTCGATTAAATAAAATAATAAAAAAATTCTCTGTATGCCATACAGCCCGTGCGAGCGAAGCAGCGGACGCTAAGATAGTTACATATATAACATGTAGACTAGCAATGGCAAAAAAAGAAAAACATTTCTGAAGAGGAGTAATTTGTTAACATCGAATATCGGTTTGGGTATTAGAAAGTCTTTTCTGAAAGTATCTGAATAGAATGTAGCCATATAGGTAAGTAAAAGAAGGACGATAAACAGTTTAGACATGAAGAGAATAAAAGCTTTTGAAATGCGACGCTGCAGAAGAATGCTAAAGATGAAATGGATAAATCACGTAACTAATGAGGAAGTACTGATCATAAACGGGGAGAAAAGAAATTTGTGGCACAATCTGATTACAAGGAGGGATAGGTTGATAGGACACATTGTGAGATATCAAGGGATCATCAATTTAGTACCGGAGGGAAGTGTTGGAGGTAAAAATCGTAGAGGGAGACCAAGAGACGAATACAGTGAGCAGGTTCAGAAAGGTGTAAGTTGCAGTAGTCATTCCGAGACGATGAGGCCTGCACAGATTAGAGTAGCATGGAGAGCTGCATCAAACCAGTCTTCGGACTGAAGACAGTAACAACAACATAATTACGTCTTCATGACTACTTCTGACGCACTAATCACAGCTGCACTGTTAGCTGAAATCTAGATCTGCAATAACAAAGACAGATGATATGAAGGCCGATCCTAACCTTCTCTCTGTCTTGGATCACATCACGGTAGTGGTGCACAATGACTCACATGGAATCGAACATGAAGAAAATGTGTTCTTCTCTAGGAAAGAACAGAGCTGCGGCAGGATTCAGTCGCTAGGGCGTAGCGTCGTTACCCCGCAAAAACGGAGCTCGCCAATGCGACTCCCGTCTGGGACATAAGCGTGGTTTTTAAAATCTGCTATATTGGATGTTTTCCGTTTCTTGTTTTATCTGCTTTTAATGCTTTACATTCTATAGATAGAGCCGGCTCGTGTAGTAACGACAAATGCAGAGTCAGGGAGTTTTCAGCCAAATACCAGGCTGATTGGGGCGGACGGAGTCACAAATGGGAGTATTTGGGAAGGGTTTTCCATTCCCACCATCAGTCTTACAACCAAGGAAAATGTCTCCACAACCTTGACTGGAACTATTTCTAATTTCATTATGGACCTATATCCCAGATAAAAATCTGATTGCCTACCTTACATGTAAGGGATATACGTGGATTTTAAATACCGTAAAGTCGAGCTGCTCGATATGTGCAGTGTATTTTTGTGGCTATCAAATGCGTCCTGTGCTTTTGTAAACCATACATATTATAAAAATGGCCGTATGTATGCGTGTGTTTTCTACATCTCCTCCTAAACCACTGGACCAATTTCAACCAAACTTGCCACACATTTCCCTTAATGTCAGGGTAAGAACCACCTACCTATCATAGTTCAGGAGATGTGACGTTATAAAGACTGAGATGCGTGAAAAACTGCCGCTTCACGCTTGAAGTTTAAATTTATTACTTCTTTGCTACTAACTTTATTCACAACATATTTCGCAGACAGTATACACATACGCCGCTGAATGTACCTGCACAAATATGTCGTTTTACGACACATATTTCAAGAGATATGACGTCATAAAAATTGAGATGCGCAATATGCATTAATTTTCATACATTTATTCTTTACTACTAAGCCACTCCTACAGTCAAGTCAACTTAAGTAAGTCCCTGACATCGGGCAGCACTTTTGACAGCTTTCAACAGTAAAGCGCAAACGGCTGTAGGTGAAAACAAAGGCCGTTTGTAGGGCTGTGAATCGGCGTTGCCATAGAGGATTTTACAAAAGCGGGTTGTAGGCACTTGTAGTAGATGAGCCCAGCGTGCAGAATCTCCGGGATGCTATAATTATACATTGGTACATTATGCCTATTTCTTTGTACGACTGTTTCATAATTTCAAAGATGTTTTCACCAATACATGTAAATGACTTTTGTTCGATATTAAAATACAAACGCAGTTAATTTTTTTTCGTTTTAATAGAAAATTGGCAAAATGAATACCCGGGCAACGCTTGGTCTGTCAGCTAGTGTAATATGAGAGAAACCACTACATACGTCTGCTTGAGAAAATATAATATTTACTTTCGGAATTTGGGGTTTGACCACAGTAAGAACTGGAGTCTGGTTATAGAAAGGGAGACTAAATTCTTTGGGATTTGGTATTACAGTTGTATCCAGTAGATCAAATGGCCTGATAAGGTCACGAATGACAAAGATCTTAAAAGAGTGGGACAAGAGTTTAAGGGACTCTATAGTAAAAAGAAGCTCCAATATTCGTCCCCTTTGAGACTCGAGGCGCTCTTACAAACAATACTAGAGGGAAACGCCAACGGAAAAAGAACTGGAGAAAGAGCACAACTGAAATACTTCAAATTATGAAAGATGTCGAGAGTGGAATTTTTACTGCGAGGCGGAGTGCGCACTGATTTGAGACTGGGCAGCTCAGTCAATACAGTATTTGTCCGCGTGAGGCAAAGATCATGGGCTCGAATTTCGGCCCGGAGCACTGTTTTAACCTGCCATAAAGTTATAAACTGTGTTGGACTGTAGCTCCCACATAGAAATGAAGAAGGAGGCAACAAAGACGTGAAGACTGGTGATAAGACAGCTGCCAACCAGTATTCAGCTTGAGGACTAAAGGTGGAGGGACTTGTTAAAAATGATTGAGTTTTCAAAGCAAGGGAGGAAGGCAGATAGAGGTTTAAGGTACTGTCGACGAAATAGTTACAGATGGAGTACTTGTTTTTCAAGGAAACCATATCCGCGTCCAGTGAGCCAGCCACTCTGCCAACTCGCTAGGTAAATTTTCGAAACAGATGATGTGATAGCCGCATGGTGTCGAGCCAATTGCAAATAGCAAAGAATAGGAAGACAAACAGACCACTCAGATAGCACCTTCTCCAATCCTGTCTTAATCTTCCTAGATTTCCTCGATCTGCTAAGAGGACCCCTTCAACCTTTATATTTGTTTCCTTTGTTTGTTTACACTAAATTCAAGGTTGATTCGGCTTATTATTATACCAATATCGAGGCATGTAGAGAATAACAACTAGTTCATTTGGACAAAGGTTTAGCTTAGGTGTAGTAGCTGCCACATAATTTACAAAATGTGGTGCACTCAGCTGGTTTTAATGTCAGAACAGTAAGCCGAATTTTCGGATGATGAACGGAGTCAGTTTTTCTTTCTCGGAACTCTGCCAAAGCTTCGAGTAGATGGCAAGTTCCATGTAAAGAAAAATTCGTGATCGCAGTGCGATTTAGATTCCACTGGGCCATATCAACATCACTGAGGCAGTTCGTTAACGGATCGGAGGAAGATGAGGCAATACGACCATCACTAGGATCATGGAAATTTATACAAGGGAGGTGAATTAAAGGTTATCTTCCAGACGGCATCGAGATCATTGTCGACATAATTCAATTGGAGAGGAACGGGACAAATGAGACTGCCAGAGCCAATGAAGGTACAATTTCTACACACTTCTGAAGTGAATACGAAATCTGGGTAGCTGGATTGTGATCTGAATGAAATTTGGGAATCTGTATCCACATTAACCAGCACCTATGCGCGAGCTAGGTGAGGGGAGGGGGGGGGGGGGGGGAGGGCGTAACGCAGTATGACTGAACATTAAATTTGACTTTCTCAAACTACGGAAACGTGTTTTAAGCAGCAACCATTGAGTTATGGTGATAAGTTACAGGTCCGCACACGAGGGTATTGAAATCGATTACCGGAGAAGACGTTTCGTGCGGTTTATCATTGCACTACCTCGCGCATTCTTTTCTTGTAAAAGCATGCTTCGTTGTCCACTAGTATTTGACATAAACAGTGTGCTGTACATGGCATCTTGTTGTATAAATTACACTACAAACAGAATAAAACAGAAAACTTCTGGAAGGCACAAAATGTTGGCGTTCGCCTTAGTAAAAGTAGACAGATACGATTAAGTAGCTAAGAAGCCTTTGCCGGCCAGTTTATTAGTGACTTTAAACGGGAAAAACCAACAGAATTTATTTATGAGTAAGATAACAGACAGCTATTGTAGCTAGTACTGTTACTGTGGGTAATATTACAATCTACGGCCTCGTCGTTATTGAATAAATGGAACGTATCGATACCAAGTCGGATAAGAACAGTGAAGAAATCGGCAGACAATTTCTCGAAGTCATCACACAAGCAGATGACGAATGAACACAGCGGAAAATTTAGATCAAGGTAGCTTGGAGGGAGCTTGAACTAAAATAGGTTGCAGTAACCATACGGTATCTTAATCTCTGAGCCACCTCGGTCAGTTAAAATAAGCATATGAATAAAAAATGAAAACGGACACAAGCACCAGAAATAACACGCATAAATGCGAAGGAAACACTGTTAAAGCCTTCTTTAACTGTCTGGTTGACTGAAACACAAGCGTAACTCGAATCCAATAAATTCAGTTTGAGGCTGTCCTGCATAGAGTCGTGATTTTACCATCATTACTGATGTCTTCATGTAGTGCTTATTAATAAAATACTTAGTTGTGTGTAGCTTTGCGCTAGATATAAGGGAAAGTCAGACGTTGCGAAAGTGTGCATTCGAAATGAGATCTGTTGAAGACTATTCCAGAGCGAGCCAACTTGCGCACAGCTTGTAATGTGCATTCGCCTCACTCGCAGAAACGACGCCACGGCTTCGGTGAACTGCTCGTCTTGCCCTTACCTTTTCTGGCTGTTAGTGCACATCAATACTGTCCTAGATCTCCTTTAATGTTCATGTTACATGTCACAGCAGTTCTTAATCATGTGCATAATTTATTTTATTTCTTATGAAATTATTTTTTTTTCTCTGTCTTGCTCCGACTTGTTTAGAATTGTGTTTTGATTGTTTCGTGGAACAGGGCGTGTCTTGCAAGCTAATCGATAAGATTGCTTTTGAACACATGCGGTTTGGTTTATTCACAAAAGGATCTTCAATAGTTATTCATACAGTGATCGTTGGGGATATTCTCACAAATCAGGGAAATGCGGATAGTAGATAAAAACTAAGCAACTAGATTCCGAGGGACAACCTGCTGAACAGTTCATACACTGTAGTAGCCCTTTGTGTTAATCTCGATACTACAGAATCCTAGACTCCATGCATGAGATGTGGCCAATTATATGCTCATAGTTTAATTAGACTCAAAAATATTTTCTTTGTTTTATATGTTAATGTAACGGAAGAGAGGCATTTGGCAATACATCATTACATATCACATACTTAGTACTACGCCCCCACTAATTATGAGATCGTATACGGATTTTAGACCAATAACACTCTCTATTTGGAAATAGCTCACAAGAAAAGGAAAAAAAAGAATAGCGTCCTAAAGTATCCTACTAGCATTAGAGACCAACAGGGTTCGTAAATTAATTACGTAGAAATTCCTGCTAACGGCTTTTTTAAAATTATCTCTACAATAGAATCGAAAACGAAGTGTAATTGCACTTTCCTGGAAGATTTTTGATTTCTAATTGAACTGCTGTCCTTCCATGAATCATTTACTTCCTCAAACGGAGTTCATGCAGCGCCGTAATATTTAATGAAATTAACAGTAAAATAACCAGTTTCTCTGAAATGGTGGCATCGAGGGTTATCTCCAGAGCGGGTCACAAACGGTCGTTATTATGTTGTTTGAAGATGAGGACTTGTATTCGGCGCAGTACCCTTATGTATGTACATGTTGTTTATTTTAAATCTGACATGCTGATAACCAGTGATTTCATGATCTTCACATGCATATTCGTGATGTGACAAGATACATAGCACAGATGGAGGAGGTTATGTGGATTAGTAGATCATAAGATCCGAAATGGTAACGTAATCTCACCGAAACTAGTTACCGAAATTAGTGGTTTATTAGCGATCTTGGCTTTCTGAAGTTTTGCTTCTTAGTCAACTACATTGCAGATCACCTCCATTCTGGCACAACGTTAGGAATATATACCAATGGAACCAACTTATAAAGAAAAACATTACTATTTGATCTAGCTCTGCACAGATACTTTCGCATTAACGCAACATGTAGCATAACAAATACCTTCCCTTGTAAATACATATTTTCATTAAGAAGAGGTTCTAGTTTCTTTCTTGCAATGTCATTTTAAAATAAAAGTGTATGTGGCTGTAGTTGATTTATATTTTTAAAGTAATGTTAATTTCATACTTATCTCTTTACTTTTTGTGTGGGTGCCATACAGCATAGAATCTGCCGCTTCTTCCTTGTCATCACTGAGTTTCAAGTGTAGAAAATGAAATACTTTTGATTTGAAACTGTTTATTAAGTGTATGTTTTGCCTATGACATACTTTTGCAAATAGATACACGCAGTCGATATAACGTTATGAACGAAATGGACTCGAAAGTATGAATACAACCACTAAAATATTAGCGCAGCGCTAACGTGTTCAAACACGTCACGCTTCTTTCCCTCTCGGGCTCGCGTACCGTGACGCGCTATTTGGATCGGAACAAGTGTAACTAGAGCGAAATCGGCTGACGACTCCTGTAAGTAAGTAACCTGCGTTCGCTTCTGACGAATTGTAATACCACAACGAAACAAGGACCCTGATTTTGGTGAGAGTAAAAGTCTATTGGAGGAAACCTTTCTTGCTATGAAACTATTATAGATCTTTTCGTTACCTCATAATTAACGGTTCATAGATCATAAATGTTCCAGAAATGATACATTAACGTTTCACAATTACAGATGTTACAAAAAAAGTACCTTTCTCCGTATGGGGGTGTCAAATACGTAACACAGCTCTTGGAGGGAGGAAGAAGATATGAATGACCAACCTCGTGATAGAATAACGACTCACACTTTGTACTGGACAGATCATCTTCAGGGTGGCGTTGCGTGAATATCATGGCAAGTTTTTATCACGTGTTCAGTATGCGAACGGCGTACCACTTCTGACCACCTACTTCATTTGTAGCGTAGCAACTAACGTACAAAACAGCCTCTTCTGGTCTAACGTTCTTGATGGAAAATTATCTGAGTATTATTTCTTAAGTTTTCGATTTTTTTCCTCTTTTGTGACAGAGAGAATTTTCAAAGGTTAATGGCGCATGAGAGAGCCTTGCACCACGGGTTTCCGTTAGTAGTATTTATGGACGAAGAGATTTAAAGGAACCGTTTACCTGCTCGTAGTGTCAGAGCCACTTCCTGTGTGAGATACGCATCCACACTGCATTATCTTCCTCCCCCAACGATATATACAGCTCCCACTCAGAGGTCGGGGCCACCACGGATGTTTTGACTTCCACCATATTCACCCGTACGTAATTTATTGGGCGGCATTCCACGGGATAAGAAAGTATTGAGTCTCTATTAGGTCCTCGGCGTCAGTAACTCAGCCGTGAATGGAAGTGGACGGTGGTCGGCTTGCATTTCACGAATGCAGCAATCCCGCTCCGGCGTTACTTCTGACTTCCTACGGCTCGGATATTATAACGACGATAAATGCGAGAATAAATTTTAGACACTGAATACAATAAAGAGGACAACAATGGGGACATTTATTGCTGCTGATACAGTAATAACAACCTCTATTGTTATTGTATTGTTCACTTACCAATAAATAACTTGAGCATGTAACTACAGATTTACAAGTTGACCTCAGAGCCCATTGTGATGCCGCGCAACGCTCTTATTCCGAACCCCCGTTCCCCCCTTTTCCCTGCTCTTCGTCTCGGAACGAGAGACCGAGTTGACACTGTGTGACAATGGAGTACTTGTCAAAGATAATAACTGGTGTTTGTCCAAAAGCGAGAGCGCAGGTCGAGCAGAGTGTTTAATGAAAGGTGCGAACTGACGGCGCCGGTGCGGCTGTCACTGCGGCAGTCGGCAGATCGACAGCTGAAGGCGAAGAGGAAGGGTAAGCAACGAATCCAGATAAGAAAGAAATACTTTTCGGTTAACTGCAGTTTACTCGCCACAGAAAAGACGGTTTTAATAGTGGTTTTAATTCCAAAATAATGCTGCCTAATGTGCAATAGGACTTTATTCACATTGCCTCTCACCGTGGAAGTTTTCACACTTTTAAGAAATCCAGACATTCGCAAATTCTCACCAAGTAGAAATACCTACAGGTGTTTCAAAAGGAGGAGGAAATACGTCATACGAAGATAGTACTGATCATTCTAAAATGAAAATACGACACAAACATACGCTCTGTTCTCTACGGATTTCGAGTACCAGCTTTTTGTAACGTATGGTCTACTTCGCACACTGAATTTCTCAACTAATTACTGTTTGTGGTGTTGATTATGAGTTAGGAGGCCAAATAGTACAAACAGAAATTACAGTTATTTGGAAGTACCTTAAACAACACTGTAAACACAATCACAGGTTAACAACAGAGCGGTCGCAAACACTAGTTCATCTACATCTAGATCTACATCTACATTTATACTCCGCAAGCCACCCAACTGTGTGTGGCGGAGGGCACATTACGTGCCGCTGTCATTACTTTCCTTTCCTGTTCCAGTAGCGTATGGTTCGCGGGAAGAACGACTGCCGGAAAACTTCCGTGCGCGCTCGAATCTCTCTAATTTTACATTCGTGATCTCCTCGGGAGGTATAAGTAGGGGGAAGCAATATATTCGATACCTCATCCAAAAACGCACCCTCTCGAAACCTGGACAGCAAGCTACACCGCGATGCAGAGCGCATCTCTTGCAGAGTCTGCCACTTGAGTTTGCTAAACATCTCCGTAACGCTATCACGCTTACCAATAAACGGTCAGTGAAATTTTTGAACTTTACTAGTGTTTATTTCGTCGTACGAGAATCTGCTGTTTTCAACACTTTTATTTTTTCGTTTTACCTCGGTGCAGGATGCCCTTCGTTGTGTCAGAGTCGTCATTTAACTTAAGGGATGAAAGTCGTGTGCTACATCTGTCTGTGATTCGTGTAAACTTTGTTGTGTACGTTATCGTAAATGAACTGTTTATGCATCGTAGGCGGAGGCGTCCAGCGCATGGCTAAACGAGTGTGAAAAACAGTCTCATTACACCCAATGTCCGGTGTGCCAGACCATCTGTCGTTAATGCGCTGTATGGATTCGCTGCAGGTCTGTCTCATCTCCCGACCACTAAAACTAGGGCTTAGAAGCAGGTAAAAGAATTTTTTGTACGGTAATGGCTTGTATAATAAATTGACAATAAAGCATAACAGTTATTGAGCTATTAATTTACTGTGACGTGGATCGTCCCTATTCCTAACGGTTTAACATTGCTGTACTTCTGTCTCGTGTAAATGACTCTAGAAATTCTAGATACCAGCAGGGCGACATAATTTTGCATACGTCTCAAATTTTTTAAAGTTATTCCATGAAATCTCACTACTGAGAGTAGAGAATATGTTTAAACGATGTTTTCTCATCAGAGTGGTCCACTGTGTCATCTCTTCAGATATATTCTTCTGAAAAAAAATCATGTCTGAATGCAGAGGAAGATCTGTAATAGCAGGTAGGTCAGATATGTTCTTCTGAAGAAAATCATGCCTGAATGCAAAGGAAGATCTGTAATAGTAGGTAGGTCAGAATTTAACGCCCTATTCACGTCGAGATAATTGAAGACGGATCTCCAGTTCAGTTGAGCCAAGACGAGGGAGGGTTTCAGCCATAGCAATAGTAATTTCGCCATCATGTGAAGCGAAAAAAGCTTCGGAATATGCGCACCTGGATGGCTAGACAGGGATTTTGAGTTCAGCGCCTTAACCGCTGCATCTATCGTTTGGTAATCTCTCTCCTTTTCGTTCCAATTACAGGGCAGTACAGCTCAGGCAATTGCGGAATCATTAGAATCGGATTACACGCAAATATTAAGACAACATAAGAATAGGGTTAAAGGTGATGACCCTGTAGGAAGGGAAATTTGTTAATCCTTAGATCTCAACAACCACCGAAAGCTGTTTTCAATTACAAATACGGAGGCAGCAACAGAAGTTAATGCTGATAACAATTCGCGCATGGTTTCAACAACAGATAAAAATACCGCTTGTGGTTCGTGGATAGTTTCATTAGAATGTGGAAGAGTTTCTTAACAAAGCAAGTGTGTCATCTGTATTCCTTGCATGTCAACAATGCCTAAACGGGTTCGTCCTATGTGCAGGACGCAGTGTTTCAAGTGCAAATATTTATCTGGTGTACACATTTACGAAGGACAATGGGTCTTAACAGAAAATTAGAAACGAAGACTGGCACGAATGCGTGTAAGGGTGCAATGTTAAGACTCCTAAAGCTGCAAATTTCTTCCTGTTACGTGAGGAAAGAGAAATTCTATTATTTTTCGTCCATTAGTCGTTCATAAATAAATGAATGTAGATTAGTAAGGTTGTTTTATATTTCATGCGTGATGTATTCTGTTCATGGGAGTGTTGTTACAGGCATAAGTCCGTAGTAGGAAGGAAGAGGAACGGGAAGAAAAAACATTTCAGGTATCCATAAAAAAGACGCACATTAGCGTTAACGGTTTCTGTCACGTGTAAATCACTCGAGGAATTCGTGATACTCGTCGGACGGCATACTTGTCTGTGTGGTTACAAAATCCTTAAAGTTATTCCGTGAACTCTCATTATTTATTATTATGTCACCTTTCAAGCGGCACACAGCCGCCCATCAGAAAGAAAAAGAAGAGAAGAGGTTAGCACGTATAATAGAGACATTTTTGGGCAATGCGTCCTACGCACGGCGCCGCATCGGGACGGCCCCTACGTCTTGGCAATACGTGTGGCAGAGATATGCCTGGACCGCGGGAAATGCCTAGCTTTCTTCCCTCGCTCCTACTCTGGACATCCTCTGATTAATGTTTAGACTCAGGCAAAAATTTCTTGTTACTACACCCACAAGTACGTGGTCTGTGGCAGCGAACAAATGTACTGATCCCCAGCGAGTGCGATCGCAATTTGAAATTCAAGCTCCACAGAGATGTGCGTCACCATACCTCATACGGTGATTCCGTCGCTGGAAAAGTCTTGGCACTCTACGCAGTCGCAAACTAAAATGTTTTTAGTGTGGTTCTCTCTAAAGCATTACACACATTTTTGTATACGGTAAAGATTTGATTCCTTAGTTGTTTTTCTGCTACCAATCACTTTTATTGTGTTTTATGTTTGCTTTAACATATTGAAAAGTGTTTCGTGCACGTTCTGCTAATTTTCAGGAGTCTGTAAATACAGAAAATTCTTGTTTAAAAATGAAACGTCTTAAACTTAATTAACTTAGGACTTTTTATTTATTGTTCGCTGCTGGTGCGGCTATTGGGGTACTTTGGGTATTTGGAGGGAGGAGGGAGGCAGTAGTTGGCCAGAAACTGATGTCACAGTGGCATCACTGGACATCAGTTTCTGGCCAACCATTGCCCCTGCCCCCTCCGTCCATATACTCTAACAGCCACACATCCCTAGAGAACAATTAACAAAAAGTTTAATTTAGTTTTAAACATTTTATTTTTAAGTAACACTTTTGTGTACGTGTAAACGCCTGAAGATGAGAATAAAATGCACGAAACGCGTTTCAATATATTAAATTAAACATAAAACAAATAAAAGCGACTGGTAGCAGAAAATACAAATAAGTAATTATTCCAAACAATCACAGTTCCTAAACGCAGTCAGTATGGCCACAAGTAATTATGGTAAAGGTTAATTTTTAGAACTGTTATTATTTTACTCGGACTAGTACGTTTCCTTAGGGACATTATGCACTACTTTCGCAGGTGAGGCTGTGTAACTAAAACTATACCATGATCTCTCGTTTTCTCGGCGCGATTGAGTAATAGTGTGTTCTGCCAAGTTGTTGTTTCCGTTTTACGAATAATATTTCGAGGACCATCCCAGCTGTCTTCTTCAGGTACTACGAGTTTTGCTGTTGTAGTACTCGCTGCCTGGACCCCAACAGCTGCGCTGCTCGTCAAATATTGTGCTAAAACGGAAATAACAACTCGGCAGAACACGCGGAAGCACGCTGTCAGTAAAATAAACTGTTATTTCGGTACAAGTGGTTCGATCATTTTTCTTTGAGTTTTTCCAATTATTCTCAAGCAAAGCATTGTAGTTCGTAGAATACGTATTTCAAATGGAAACTACAAAAAAAGTCGATGTTTCGAATCACACGTCAGTTGTGCGTCTTCTTATTTTTGCTGCCACAGGTGGGTGGAAGCATAGATTTCTCGTGGAGTTGTACATAACCGAGTTTCAGATTCACACTTAATCGACCCTCCATGTTACATTTTACGCATATAAGGGAAAATCTACATCTCATCATTAGTATACAGTAATACTAATTTGTCGACATTCTCCGGACCTTGGCATATATCATCAGCAAAAAATTCATTATCAAATTTTGCTCACCGCGACAACCCCACGATAATTTTGTCATAATTTTCAACAGGAAGATAAATCTACTAGAATAGCTCTAAATATTCACGATGTTGTGAGTCTGCTGCTAAGGGCCAGGCCACATACGCGTATCCTTTAATTGTAAAAGACTGTAGATTAAGCGGTTTTTGCAAATAACTGAACAATTAAATTCTCAAACGCAAACGATCTCCTATTTGTGATAAACAACGCATTTCGTTTGACTACAAGATATGACTTACTGTTTGACTGAACATTTATCATCTGAAATTCAGTGTAACTGAAAAATATAATATGTTATCTACACTAAATGTACCATGGAAAAAATTCTTTGAAGAATGCTGTCATGGGCTGTTGAAGAATTCCATTTGCATTACGCTTTACCAAAACAAATAATGTACCCATTTCGAATTAGCGAAATGGTGAGAAGTGTAGATGCCAAGAAATCTTCATGATCACCAAACTGAATTTTCCCGCCTGCATGATAATTTTATCAATTTTTATACGCTCAAAATGTTCCTTCTCGAATCGGGGAATTACTGAATTACTGAATGAGCAATAATGGTTGCCAGTGTGCACGTCAAATGTTGACTTTGGAAGCTTGGTCATGCCGCCCAACAACTCAGCGCGTTAGGGATGACGTGTCGTTATTTCCGATAAAATTTGTTCTAATTGCTGTTAATCGGGGGGGGGGGGGGGGGGGATTTTCCGTTAGCGGATTATTTCTTCATTGATGTGTAACGGGTAGCGTTGCATGAGACTCGGCGCGATGCGCTGCCCAGTCAAAAGACGCTCACGCGAAGCTAGTTCCTCCCTCGGCCGACAGCTGTCGCGGGTGGTTCTGTTAGCTTTGTATGGCTCTAGAAGAATAAAATTGCGACGAGTTTGCATTTTTCGCGTTCATAGAAACTACAGACTTGCTTACACGTTCAGAGTGTCACTGCAAGTCGTATGTATAATCCAAGAATTGTTCAACTACACTAACATCGAATAGCTGTTTTTGATGTGAGCTTGCGGAAAATACGGATGAAATGAGTGTAGCTGTTCAGTGGAAGTAAGAGCGCACTCTGACTCGTATTCGAGAGGACGTCGGTTCAAATCCGCATGCGGCCATCCTGATTTACGTTTTCTGTAATTCCCCTAAATCGCTTAAGGCAAATGTCGGGATGGTTGCTTTGAAAGGACACAGTCGATTTCCTTCTCCATCCATCCTTAATTCGAGCTTTGCCCTATCTCGAATGCCCTCGATGCTAATGGGACGTTAAACACTATTTTTTCGTCCCTCTTTCCTCTTCAAAAGGATTACATTACCCATTTATGTTTTAATTTAGCAAAACCGAAAGTATGGTTTTGCTTCAAATGAACTGCTAGTGAAATACGTCTACGATCTAAAAAGTCCTATTGAATTTTTGCAGCTATTGTGCTGTGATGATTAACACTAAAACCAAACCTAACGTACTTTTAAACGGTTTTTCTCTCCTGGTTTGTAGTTACTGATAATTATAGTTATTGGAAACATTTTTCTTTATTTGTCAAGAATTATGCGTCTAATTTTCAGTAGGCTATCGGTTCTCTCCATCCTGTCCCCACATGCTCTTCTCACAAGTCTTCAGCACCGCCAACGCCACATAGTCCAATCTTGGCTTTACCCTACGATTTTTTTAATGGAAGGATCTCCGAAGATAAATGGCAAATAGCACCCAAGAATAATCTTGAAAATAGACTCACATATCTCATGAACAGCTTTCAGGTAGTCTTGGCCAATATCTTTCCTCGACTAGTCTATAAAATACCGCATTTTAAATTTTTACAGTTTTTTTCCTATGGTCGTTTCACTTATACACAATTCTGGGCTTTAAATGGCGTTTCTGACACTCTTCGTTGCTTTTATGTCAATGCTGACCTGCAGTTTCTCTGTTTTTCAGGAAGCTATATTCGATGCCTATATTCTTTCTCTTACATTTTGTTCCTTTCCAGACTTCTAAATTTTGTATCTCCTATGCCTTACGAGATGACTTGTTTGCACCAGAAAGAAATGTGCAAGACGCCACCCAGTAAAAGTGTAGTCTTAAGAACTGTGAATGGCCGCTTCTCTTCGTCATCCTTCTTAACTTCCTGGGCTGCTCATCGGATCTCTTCACGCTTCTATTTTTAGTGCAGCCCGAAATTTTGATGGTTATTTTTTTCAGATCTACTAATCGAAATTCTAGAAGATCTTGGTGTAGTTTCCAATGATATTTTCTTCAACTCCTAATTCATGAATGTTATTTACCGAATTCCTTTGTCTCTAACAACTTTTTTGCATTAATTTCAATTGTGGCCAGGGGAAGCTAGTTGAAATTCCTTTGTAGAGCAGGGAGAGTCTCTGTTGGGAATATTTGCGAAGGGATTTCCAGCTGCAGAATTTGTTATACAACCAGAGGAATTCTTCCGGAATCATTGGTCAGAGGGGAAGGATTAGAGTTATTTTCATTTGTTTGTGGGATGATCTATGCCAGAAGACAATATGAAGATCTTGTGTGTACATATAACATTAATTCCTAAGATAGTGTAAGAGCATCGATGACTTTCTATACATGTATTTAAATTTTATGATATCTTTCAACCTCCACCCAGTCGGGTGGATCGAGCTGTTCGAGGCTGTACCAATTATAGACTCAAATCTCTCGAGCTAAATATCAGAAGAGCTGATAGTGGGGCAAAAATAATTCGAAATAGAAACATTTGGGAGAGTATTTGTGTTTCCGATAGTATTTATGGTTCCGATATTTACGTTGCAACCAGTAGAAACTTTTCGAAAATCTCGGGGGACAGCGTGGCGTTGGAACTAATTGTATTGTTGGGACAACACGTCCCAGCGAAACATAAGAAGATCTATTCTGTGTTTGTGTATCTCCTGGTGGGTGTAAAAGATTGGAGTCGACGACTTGATCGTTGAGTGAAGTTTCAAACGATTAGCTTTATCCATATAATTGTTTTCTGTAATCATATTAAACTGCGAACTAGTTACATACCCATGCAACTCAATTTTAACGTAGTTTACGAAAATAGTATGACAGCGTTACTATACAGTAATTTATTTGGCCAATTAGATGCGTTAAGAAAACAGTTCCCCCTTTTCTTACTATGTGCATCGACATTTCAGTATTCAGAAAGTTGCAAGGTGTCATATGTTCCCTATATCAATTATTAAACGTGGATGGCCTCTCTCATTTTTCTCAGAAGCATTCAGCCGAACATAATTTTCACAGAACTTCTAATCAGCTGTAGAGAAGCGTATGGAGTCTTGCTGTTAAACTTGTGTCGTTTCCTTGTGTGCACTATTCAGTGTTACTGCGTCACATACTGGCGTTTTTATTCGTAGTTCTTCTACGATAATCAGAAATTGTGACTCTTCGGTTAAACCCCGAACGAAGGAAGTGTTTATGAGGAAATAATTTATTTTTCCTCAAAGTTATTTCCTCCTCCTCATGCAGGTGCGGTTAAAATCGAGTGGATCTGTCGTTTTCTGTTTTTATGTCGACTAAAGGTTATGATAAAAGATTGAAGCTTTTCACAGTATATCGCACTGAAGCTGCTGCTTAAACAGTCCAGATATTATATGAGACGTATCAATCACCTGAAACATATAAAGTAAAACCTTCAAAAACGTGTGGGATAAACAATCACCATGCCCATCGAAACGTTAATTTCTTTCAGCTATAAAACGACGAGCTGTTGTTTGCGTGTACTCTGATTCCACAATCTCACTGGCTGCTATTCTCGGCGGTTCATACCCGTCAATGTACTGCGAGAAGCCCTAATTTTTATATCTCTTCAAGTAAAAACTTTATCCATTGGGCCACCATTACGTCAATTTAAATTTAGAAGTTTTTTTCCATAATCGCAGTTTCCTTTAAAAAATGGCAGCCGATATTTCACTGTTTGCTGCCTCGTCGTTCATACTTGCAATTAATAAATACGAATTTCTTGGAGGGAGGCCACGGTCGCTCTCGTAGGTAGGGAAGCAGTAGCGTCATGCTACGACGCAGAGTCACAGCGAAAGGTAATGTGCAGGAAATGAATAATTTTCTCAGTTGATGTAGACCTTCCACTTTCAAAGGTGGTTACGTCGTTCTTTCTCCACCGCGGGCAGAATGACCTGAGAGTAGCGCGTAAATTACAACTCCAGTTTGTGCTATGAGCACAAAAGATGATTCCTTTTCTAGAATTCAGCACTATAATTTTAAAAGTAACGTAAACCGTTGGAAATGTCGCTGTTGTAATTATAATTTTTTGTGATACTACAGTGAGAAAAATATTTCTTTACGTTAAAAGAAGCGTATGATTTTAACCAAAGTAATTAACGCACTATTCGCTATGCGACTGAAATTTTTGCCACATGTTTATGTATGCCAGTGAGTTAAATGTGAGTTAGTACCAGGTTTTAGAGGCCGTTAAACGTGTTTTAGCGCAGTTAATTAGCAACACAATGCCTTTAGAATGAGGATTAACTCAGTTTTCGATTACTAGGCTTACGAACTACGTACAGTACGGTACCAGCTAGTGCAATTCACGTTCCGTTAGCTTTAAAAAAGTATTTAAAAGATAATTCTATTATAGACGCGTAGTTGTTGGAGCGATTTGTCGTTGCTGTTGGCATTAGTTCAGCGTAAACGAGAATTACGATTTCGGTCCTTAAAATATGCCTCCACTTTTCATCTCATTTGTAAACTACGAAGACAACAAGATAGAAAGAAAGCACAATGTCACTGTTTGTTGATGTAATATATTTTTAGACGACTTTTGTTACAAAAGAACAGCTAAGTTATGTTTAAGTCAAGTTTTCTGTTGAGATCAGATTCCGTATTGTGGAACTGCAGCGCAGATTTCCATGCGTGTGCCATCAGAATGCTGTTGTAGCTTCTTACTATTTTCTCTGTCGTACGTTGTATGATAATGTACCACATGGAGATACCAATCTCTGTCTGGCCACATTTTAATGTCTTCGCTATTTTTATGTTTTCCTTCGAAGAAATCAGTTTCACTTCCCACTGTGTAACCTCTCTGAGGACTTGATGTCCAACGTATTAGGCAAATGAGGGGAAATTTGTCTGCCTATTTATAAAAACACAATAATTTCATAACTACAGTGGAAACGAACTTAAGACGATAGCAATATCCGTTACATACTGTCAATATGTTTCTGAGGAATAGACTACTGTCATCTAGCGATTCAGAAATACAAAACAGTGAAACATTTCCCAATTATAATTTGTGTAATGCTTTCAAATGAGTGTTAATAATGCGTTAAGTAATTGAAAGGCTTGAGGAAATTTTGGCAGGAAGCAATGTATCGTAGCGACTTTGCTTATCTGTGCCGTAGTTGCTATGTATGCCGAAATGAGACAACAGGAAACAGCACGAAACTGCATACATTAAAAGTCATTTAATACTGAATACGACTACTGCTAGAAGATCTACAAAAATGTCCCGGAAATGGATTCCGTACGTTAGACGGCTACGCACAGACGAGTAGTGTTATTTAGTTGTGCTATGTTGAGGATGTCTCATTGAAACTGGAATTCTTTCACTTAGAATAAAACGTAACACGCTCATTTTGCAGCTTTCGTCACTGGAAATAATTACATGAACTATGCAATAAACAGAATAAAATTCTCATCAGCAAACACAACATGATAATACTGAAGCGGAGGAAGTTATGCACAACATATCTTTTATTTTATTTTTAATACTGGAACATGCGTTATAAAATATTCATTAAATAGTAATACAGAACAAAAACAGGGGGAAAGCCGACTGTAAACTTCTTTAGGTTACGTAACTGTAATAATGTTTTTATCAGTTCTGTAGCTGTTGTTACCTTCCTGAGAGGCCGAGAGCGTCTGTCACTCTGAAGGAAAGCTATGCTCAAACAATTGTCAGTTTCACTTGTCCTGTTAAGAGAGTCGGTCATCATAGGTAGATTCCCGTAACAATGGCCTTACATACAGAGGATAAATATCAACAGTAAGTTCGTGGCAGTAATTAGTAATGAGTGGAATACAAAAAAAAGAATATTTCCTGTACACGATATTATACAAAAAAATTTTGTTTCTATTCGACAAACTAGACCTCCTGATGAGGTAAGTCGTACCTGCGCCACCCCAAGCCACGCATAGTGTCAACAACCATTATGAGTGCAGATTTTACGTATTTTTGGTTTTGCTATCAGAAGGTTTGACAGCACTGATAAGTTAACAAAAACACCGTGTAACTAATGTAATAAGCTACCAAGTGTAGCTGACGAGCTGGCAAGTGATATGCGCCTGAAGGTGTTTAAACGCATTGTGAATAATGTTAAGTTTAGTCGCTAGAAAGAGAAGAAGTTTACTGATTTAGTTGTTTACGTAATCTCTGTGGGACAAGTTAGCAAATACGGTTCCGGCGGCAATTAGACGCACCATGTTTTGTTTACGAGGTGCGAAAACTCAAGATTTACTTAAAAAAGACAGGAAATGGTTTGGAACAAGCGAGTTGACTTGAAGGCTCCTAGACAGAGAAGCGCGTTTAAAGGCGACCCGCCGAGCAGCGGCGGCGCCAGCGGCCGAATTCCGAGCACGCTCCTCGCGGACTCTGCTTCCGAGGAGGCGCGCCGCCTCGGCCCTGACTCACGGTGCTGCGAATTCTTGCCAGCAGGACGGCCTGCGGTTTCGGAAGCGTGACTGACGTGCCGCATCGCTCGCAATTCGCGAGACAGCAGTCGGCAAACGTCTGAGTAACGCGGAATTAGGGCAAAGTTGGCTAAGTCGCACATGGTCGTAAATTACAGACAATTTTTAAAAGAAACGATAAATGTCTCCCGGTTGTGTGACCACGCCATAATGTAAAAGGTCTATCGTTTCGGCCACTACTTCAAATGGTTTACAGAAAGTTGTCGGCATCACACTGACGTGATGCAAGAGTTTTTTCCGAAATTTCACAACGGACGCGGAGGTCTACGCTCCTAAAATTGACAAAAAAATTAATTTATAGTTTTTAAAGTTTGTTATTTACATATGTAGGTCTGTAACTAAATATCCCATCGGCCGACGTCGAAATAGCTGCAACGTATTTAGATAGTTTACTCCGGGTCTGGCAGACACGGCTACTGTTGCAGCATCAAAAATTAGAGCATCAAATTGTTATAATAATGCCTGATAAATGAAAAACTTGTGTCTGAGTGCAATGGAGGACTATAGAAATTTGAATCAATCGTTTTCAACAGTGCCGATGCAATCCCATCTCGCTTATAACACTGTAGA
The DNA here is from genome assembly GCF_021461395.2 of Schistocerca americana. Lineage (NCBI taxonomy): Eukaryota > Metazoa > Arthropoda > Insecta > Orthoptera > Acrididae > Schistocerca > Schistocerca americana. Next base: position 496,200,508 of record NC_060121.1, read on the forward strand.
AATTGTAGGACGCTTACTTCTAATTGAAATATTAATGGAGTGCATGATACTGAGATGTTTAAAGCCAAAAACTAAGAGAGTCACAACAATAAATGGCCCTTTTGGAATTTGGATGACTGTACGAATTTAGAGCAGGATAGTTCTGTAGCCCAAGGATAAGAGCCGAACCACAGTACAGAAATGAAGATTTTTGAGAGGAATGACACGCTGTAGCGGGCTTGACCACTTCCGCGATGATGAAAAAAACAATGCGCTCGAAAATCTTTATCACAAATGAAAAAAAACTACGGAATGGGCGATAAAGAGTTTATATTCGTTTTACAACCTAAAAAGCCTCTTTCTTGTTTCAGTATAATATTTATTTATGTCCCAGACACGTTTCGCCTTTTGTATTAAAGTCATCTTCAGCGGATTTTTTTTGTAAATTGTACACTCTTGTTTTTACTTATGCTAATTGTTGTCTTCGGTCCGAAGACTGGTTGGATGCGACTCCCCATGCCGCTCTGTCCCGTGCAAACGTCTTCGTCCCCGAATACGTACTGCAACCTACATTCCTCAGAATCCGATTACTGTATTCATCGCTTGGTCTCCGTCCACGCTTTTTACCCCCAACACTTCTCTCTAGTACTAAACGATTAATCCTTTGATGTTTCAGAACGTGTCCTATCAACTGATCCATTCTTCTAGTCAGGTTGTGCCACAAATTTCTTTTTGCCCCCAATTCCGTTCAGTATCTCCTCAGTAGTGACGGGAGCTACCCATCACATCTTCACAATTCTTCCATAACACCACATTTTAAAAGCTTCTATTCTCTTCTTGTCTAAACTATTTATTGTCCGTGTTTCACTTCCATACGTCGCTACACTCCATGCAAATACTTTCAGAAGAAACTACCTGACACTTAAATCTACATTCGATGTTAACAGATTTCTCTTCTTCAGTAATGCTTTTCTTGACATTGCCAGTCTACATTTTATATCCTCTCTACTTCGGCCATCATCAGTTATTTTGCTACCCAAATAACAGACCTCATCTACTAGTTTCTGTGTCTCGTTTTCTAATGTGATTCCCTCAGCATCAGTTGATTTAATTCCACTAGATTCCATTTTTCATGCTGTACCACAAATTTCTTTTTGTCCCCAATTCCGTTCAGCATCTCCTCAGAAGTTACGTGAGCTACCCATCACATCTTCACAATTCTTCTATAACACCACATTTCAAAAGTTTCTATTCTCTTCTTGTCTAAACTATTTATCGTCCGTGTTTCACTTCCATACGTCGCTACACTCCATCAAATATTTTCAGGAAGAACTACCTGACACTTAATTCTAGAATCGATATTGACAAATTTTTCTTCTTCAGTAACGCTTTTCTTGACGTTGTCAGTCTACATTTTATATCCTCTCTACATCGGCCATCATCTGTTATTTTGCTGCCCAAATAACAAACCTCACCTAATAGTTTCTGTGTCTCATTTCCTAGTGTGATTCCATCAGCATCAGCTGATTTAATTCCACTAGATTCCATTTTTTATGCTTATAGATTCGGAATATTTCACACCATAATATTTTTATATAGTAAGTATCACTTTATATCCCCTGACGATGGCTTCATTGAATAGAAAGGCGAAACAAGTCTGGAACGTAATTATTATTTTACAACGAGAGAAGTGCGTTTCGTGTTATAAAATAAATATTTAGGGAATTGCTGCGGAAAACGTCCACACCGACAAACTTGTAACAGAATATTGACTGAAAGGACGACCACGGAGGAAGTTAGGTAAGATATTAATGCGAGCATGCCACGACAGTACAATACACGTGGAGCTTTGCTTACCTTGTGGTGCTCTCCCGACGGATCGCCCGGGCGTAACACGCGAATCGCCGCCGTCTTGGAGGCCGTAAGTACCTCCGTCAGTTTCAATATCCCACGGACATCAGTCGACCACTGCACTGTGGACTTTCGAGAGTACGCGTGACCCAGTCTTCGCACACGGAACCGTCTACGTATCCTTTATTTGTTTTATTCCCTTCTCGTCCCTAGCTAAACTCGCGCAGAGCACAACAGGTGCCACTAGGTACGTCACACGGGAGGCGGTGGCGCAGAGAGGGAGAGAGAGACAGACTGCCGACGGCCAGGGAGCTCTGGTGCGTGCCTCGCTGGCTGTGTCGCGACGTGGGCGTCGGTCGGCAGGTGGCGCGCGCGCGTCGACTCGGCGGGGTTTTGGCGAGGCGCAGCGCGGCGGGTCCCTGCTGGAGCGGGAATGATGCGGCGCAGGCCGCGAGCGGGGCACCCTCTCCAGCTCCAGGCCGCGGGCACACACCGCGCCGCAGCGCGCCGACTGTGGAGGGGCGGCGCGACGGGCCATTGGCGCGCGGCCTCGCCGGCAGCCGCTATATTAAGAAAGAAGAAGACACCGCGCGAGCGGGGGACGCGGGGAGGCGGCAGTGGCGGCGGCGGCGGCGGCGGGGGAGGAACAGGAGGAGGAGGAGGTGCTGCTCGCAGAGGAGACACTACTGGCGAGCAGTAAAATGATTACACAAGTCTGCCCTGTCTTAGCACTCGGGGGCATCCCGCTCGGTCACTCTGCGTGACTTCGTGAAGAGCTCGCCGCTGCGCGCCGCAGAAATCTTCTCCCTTGTAGCATGCGGAAAATGAACACGTGGAACAAGAAGAGTGCGCTCGGGATAACTTGACTAGAGAGAGAGAGAGAGAGAGAGAGAGAGAAGGGTCAGAAGGGAGAGAGAAAGATACAGTGATGACAATGAGGCAAGGACGCTTGTGTTTGTCGAGGCGCACAAAAAAAGGAATACCGGCGAGGACCTTCCGCCTTCCTGGCTTCTTGTTTTGGGTAACAGCTGACTAAATACCGGTTCTTTCCCGACTGCTCGGGGCTACCTCCATCGCGGGTGGCTTCGGTTGGAAACTGCGTCACTGTTATACCGGTCCGCGCCCTCCCCACCGCGGTTATGGCCGCTTACACCGATTCCATTTCGTTGTAACGTGCCTTAAATTATTTCATTTAATTATTAGAGTAGGCAGGCGTAAACGTCACGGAGGCCCCATAATAAGCGGGAGCAGTTGTTTATTTTGACATGGCTTCAGCGTGTGGGCACGTTGTTGAGGGGAAAGGAGTGGCTGGGAAACGTAAGGTTTACGAGGGAGGATGAAATATTGCTGAGGAATTAGCCATTACATTTATTACGAGCTCAAAGTACAAACGAAACTTTCGTTAATTGATGTATGCTTTATGATATCGGTCAACTAATAAATTAGTTTTATCTATCTGTTTCTGAAATTACGCTAATGTGTTTGTAATATTAGAACGTTATTGATATAGAAACGTCTGTGAAATCAGCAAATCATAGTTGAACTCAGAAAGCTGTGTCGGGGAGATTTCGATGCAAGGTCAGAACTGTAACATGGAACAACACTGAAACAAATTTTGCTGCTGCACTTATAGTATATACTATATATAAGTTTTAAAGTGACGTCGGAAGCATAACTGAAACACCTTGCATAATATCAATCTCTCTGAGTAATATAATAAACAAAACTTTCTGTGGAATAATACACCTCTACGGAGACTTCAGTAGCTGGATAAGAGACGAACTCTTTACAGCGATGCCGGTAAGTCCTTTGACAATAACCACGAATTTCTTTGAGGACGTCATATAGACCTGAAAGAAGATATTCCTTGCGACTAAATGAATTTTATTTCTCACTTCAGTGTCGAAAGCGGCCATTCAGAATGAGATTCGGAACATGCACGACAAAGCTCTATTCTTGCAGTGTATTGTGTGTTCTGTAGCATAAAATAGTTGTTTCTTCAATTTTGTAACTTTTCTCTGTGGACAGTATTATCAGTAAAACCTAATCAGAGAGTTCGGGTTTTGCCCGATGAAGGCCCGTGAGCACTGCACGCTTCCGAGAATCAACGACTGTGGCACATCTGGTTACTACTTCGGTCAACAGATGGCGTGTGTGCCGTTATACCGCCGCTGGCCGCTCGCTGCTGCGCGGTGACGCGCCTTGCTCAGCACTACACGAGCTAATGTAATGAAATAATTTCCTTTCGATGTATGCTGACAGTATCGAATCGGAAAAAAATCAAGCCAACGGTGAAATCATCTTCCGATTGAAGGAGTTGTATGCGTCTCCAAGAGCTTACAACACCGGCAATACAGCGACGAGACGAGTATTTCAGGACGATATGTGTCCTTTTCCTGAAACATCGGGATTTTAAAGATGTTATAACGTAGGTTTTGCAGATCTTCTGATGTGACGAGACATAATGTGAGGAACATGTTACTTCACTTATACTTATAGTTATATATAGTCTGCCACAAACGTTTATGTCAAAACTATGCAGATTCTAGCGGATCCAAATTTTGAATACAAGGATTTTATGATCGGAAATAAATATTTAGCTTTCCTATTGTCATTAAAAGAAGAAGAAGGCCATAACAATTGTTCTAAGCGACATCTTCAGATGAATTATAATCTCTTTGATCCTATTCCTTGTACCAGTTATTTGTACTTGAACCGTCACTCTCCACACTGCATTTATCGGCGCGTGCATTTGACGGATGGTTATTGTTGGCTATTAAGTCACACGATCCAACATCATATCCTGAAATATTACCGTGCGAAAAATTCTTTGCAGAGAACTTCAGTCAGGTCTGTACGGCAACTTTTATGTTGTAAGTTTTTATTAACGGCGATAATTTTTATTTCCGTTGTGGATGACACCTGTTACGATACTTTCCTCTGTACGTAAGTCTGGTTTTCGCGCACTAATTCCTCCTGCACGTCAGCATATTCCTGTAACGAGTAATGCTCCATCTCCGACAATCATTCATGAACTGCGAACAGTGTCAAACTCAACCATGGACACATCAAAGATGACTGAGAACTATTTTTAAAATTAGTGCCATCGACGTCGATGCGAGAGACAGTTTTACGTTGTGAAACATATGCAGTTCAGAAATACGTCACTCACACACAGCGCCCTGCCAAGGCATCGCACAGCTTCCAACCACTGGTTCCTGTTCTGAAAATACACAATTCAGGATACTCTCTGACATGTGGCTGGCTTTGCTTCTAAAGGTTGCTGACTGACTGTAGAATACACTTGAGACGAAATGTTTAGTTACATTATTCCTTAGAATACAAAGCACAGTCATGGCTGTCTAAGCACGGGTTGGAGATCAACAGTGCTGTTGCAAATCCACGCATCCATCTATATCAAACAGTTGCTCAGTTACCGTTAAATTTAACAAACATTATGGATTACTTAATTCAGAATTTTTTCATAACAATTTAGACATGCTAAAAGCACGGAAGATTATTGGTATTAGTGAAGTCTGCACTCTTCTGTAGCTACTGAAATAAAAGAACCGATACGTGTACCAAATAAGAACTAAAAGGTTAAAAAACAATATGATAAAGAATTAGTGTTTCGTCTTAGATAGTGAAAAAATTTCTCAAAATTGATGATAGAGACGTTCAGGCTATGGACGCTTTTTTAAGGAGTAAAATGGTTCTTATATAGAAAAAAAGAAACTATCTTTGTACAGTAAAGACAGTGGAGGAAGCAGCGTACTACAAGTGCGACAGAATGCTGATAAATTGAAGGTGTTGCAGGTATGCTAGTAAACCAATGGCCAAAGTGCTCACTGTACGTTGTTTTTACTGTCGTCTAAGTGACGCCCTTCACAAATTTCAAGTATTTTGTGAATTTTGGCAAAATTTTAAAATACTTCGTTCTAATATCTGTTAAATAAGTAACTTTATTGCTTGATCTGTACCAATCTACAGCGCAACAAGAAGCAGTTTCGAACAGAAAATCGAAGTTACAGTTTCAAAACAAAGGTGGCTAAACGATTTCGTATTTTTTCTGCTGATAAGTGTTTTAGCAGAACTTCGGTGAACATGGGTGAAAAAAATGAAGCGTTGCCGCAGCTTTGGATCTTGGATACTGCTGCGAGCGAGAATTGTTTGCGTCAAGGTAAGAGATGCATTTTTTGGCTAGTTCTTTCGTATCTATCGGAATGTCACGGAACAAATAACATTAGCGATGTAGAAACTCACTGTGGCATCGTATACTTAAGAACATGAAACTAGGAAGTGATGAATTTGTTGCAATGTTTTGATCATTATTGAGGGATGATCAGATATTCTGAAGCCAGCGGTGAGGAAGCAGCAACACAAGCCTCTCATACCATATTTGATTTGGTATCAGGGGAAGAGTAATGAGACTAAGTTGTGCTAGAAGTTATTCTCAAGTGTCTGAGTAAGTAACGATGTTTAGCTATTGATGCAGTTGTACCTCTGGATTCACACTCAACCCATGGTGTAAACGATAACTGCTTACAACGTACCACAGTGGTGTAAGGAATATCGAGACGAACGGTTTGATACAGGGCACTTGGGACCTATCAAGCCGGGAAACAACCTCAAAGTCGCCTTCAAAAGCCACCTAAGCTATAGCGCACGTGCGCCGCAAAGTATTAAAAATACCCTCTCGCACTGTTACGCTACCGGTTTAGTCGCTCTGGCTTTTTCTGTTACGTCAATATTATTAATTTAAAGTCCCCGTGAGGGTAATGAAAGAAATAAGGCTTTTGTAAAAATTATGCAGAAAATAAGTTCGTTCAAAAGTGGAGACCTAAGCTCAACCCTCACAAGCACCGAAGTCTCGTAGTAAGAAGACCAGCGAAAAACAAAGATTTAATTGTTAATTTTAGGCATTTAAAATTAACTAAACATTTAGATAAGATAAAATTTGCATAACACAAATCTTACGATTTGTTAGTGCAAAAACCGGGTGTATTGAATGTTATAATTCTTCATTTGACCGAGGACAAAAAATGAGTAGGTGTTGTTTCCCGGCTTGATAGACCGCAAGTTTTCTGTAGCAAATTGGTCATCTCGATTTCCCCTGACCACTGTGGTACCCTGTAAATAGTTATCGTTTACACTCTTTATAGTCGTAGTTCAAATCCTGGCACGCAGACGGATCGTAAAGTTGATGGACAGCACAAAAATGGTTAGGGGAAATGTAATTGTCATTCCAATTTATCGGACAAACACGGATTATTGTTGGTAGCTATTTTAGAACAGAGCAGCTTGACGAAGTTTTAGGAGAAGCCTAGCATCCGTACTGTGTTTTTCTTTTTTCACCACCTTCTTGTATGTCTTCTTGTAAATGACCTGAAGAGACTTTTTTTATGACTACCATTCCAACAGAATATTACGAAAAGGGTTGTGAAGGTTTTGTCATGTGAAGACCTATTCCTGGCGACAAGCTGAAAACACAGCATTGGTTTACCAGTCCGAAAGAATCAGATCTCACAAATGAAAACACTAGTTTGTCTAGTGACTGGAAATGGAACATTTATTATCAAGCCCTCTGAAAATTAAAAGAGTGCAGACGAATTAAAACAGTACGTCCCGAAATGTTCAATATCGGTTTTTCAAGAAAATTTCATTTACTCACCAGTTATTTAAGCGATGAAAAAATAATAGAGATAACAATGGAGCTTATTGTAATTCGAATAAGTAACTTTTTGGGTCTTTTCATTCATTGCATTATCGGAATGGATTTGCAATTAGCGTCGAGCATTTCGTTCCTGGTCGTCCACTCTTATTCCCTCTTGGGTCTTGTACATATTGTATATTAGCCATCTCTCCCTTTACCTTATCCCCGTATTGCTCAGAATTTCGAACATCTTACACCATTTTACATTATCAAACGCTTTTTCCAGGTTTACAAATCCTATGACGGTGTTTTGATTTTTCTTAGTCTTTCTTCCATTATCAAGCGCAACGTCAGAATTGCCTATCTGGCGCCTTTTCCCTTTCTAAAGCCAAATTTACCATTGTCTAACACATCCTCAATTTTCTTTTCCATTTCTCTATACACACACATCAAAAAAAGTTTTGCATCGCCTCGGTTCCGAGAGTTCCGGAACATGTAAAGTAAATTGGGATAGAGATCAATATAAACATCATTTCCGCCCTTTTTATTGCTCATGAAAACTACACATTGCATGTTGTACCACCATATAGCGAGACCTTCAGAGATGGTGGTCCAGATGGCTGTATACTCCGGTACCTCTAATACCCAGTAGCACGTCCTCTTGCATAGATGCATGTCTGTATTCCTCGTGGCATACTATCCACAAGTTCATCTAGGCACTATGGGTTCAGATTGTCCCACTCCTCAACGGCGATTCGGCGCAGATCCCTCAAAGTTGTTGGTGGGTCTCGTTGTTCATAAACAGCCCTTTTCAGTATACTCCAGGCATGTTCGATAGGGTTCATGTCTGGGGACATGCTGGCCACTCTAGTCGAGCGACGTCGTTGTCCTGAAGGAAGTCATTCACAAGATGTGCACGATAGTGGCTCGAATTGTTGTACATGAAGACGAATGCCTCGCCAGTATGCTGCCAATATGGTTGCACTATCGGTAGGAGGATGGCATTCACGTATCGTACAGCCATTATGGCGCCTTCCATGACCACCAGTGGCGTACGTCGGTACAACATAATGCCACCGCAAAACAGCAGGGAACCTCCTCGTTGCTTCACTCGCTGGACAGTGTGTCTAAGGCGTTCAGCCTGACCGGGTTGCCTAGAAACACGTCTCCGACGATTGTGTGGTTGAAGGCATATGCGACACTCATCGGTGAAGAGAACACGATGCCAATCCTGAGCAGTCCATTCGGCATGTTGTTGGGCCCATCTGTACCGCGCTGCATGGTGTCTTGGTTGCAAAGATGGACCTCGTCATGGACGTCGGGAGTGAAGTAGCGCATCATGCAGCCTATTGCGCACAGTTTGAGTCGTAACACGACGTCCTGTGGCTGGACGAAAGGCTTTATTCAACATGGAGGCGTTGCTGTCAGGGTTCCTCCGAGTTATATTCCGTAGGTAGCGGTCATACACTGCAGTAGTAGGCCTTGGGCGGCCTAAGCGAGGCATGTCATCGACGGTTCCTGTCTATCTGTATCTCCTCCATGTCCAAGAGGCCTGGACACTTTTCCTGTTGAGAGCCCTTCCTGGCACAACGTAACAATGCGGACGAGATGGAACCGCAGTGTTGACAGTCTAGGCATGGTTGAACCATGGACGACAGGAGCTGTGTACCTCCTTCTCGGTGGAATGACTGGAACTAATCGGCTGTCTGAACCCCTCCGTCTAATAGGCGCTGCTCATGCATGGTTGTTTACATCTTTGGGCGGGTTTAGTGACATCTCTGAGCAGTCAAAGGGACTTTCCAGAATGAGATTTTCACTCTGCAGCGGAGTGTGCGCTGATATGAAACTTCCTGGCGGATTAATACTGTGTGCCGGACCGAGGTTCGAACTCGGGACCTTTGCCTTTCGCGGGCAAGTGCTCTACCATCTCAGCTACCCAAGCACGACTCACGCCCCGGGGAGTGTAGCTCCAGCAGCCACTCGGCAACCAAAGTCTGTTAATTCCCATCGAGCGGCCATAATCACGTCGGAAATCGTTTCCCATGGATCACCTGAGTACAAATGACAGTTCTTCCAATGAACTGCCCTTTTATACATTGCCTACGTGATACTTGCACCATCTGTATACGTACATATCGCTGTCCCAAGACTTTTGACACACCTTATTGTATGTAGTTAGTATCATCTGGTGTACCACCGTCTCTTTCAAAATCAGTGACGAAACTTACTTTCGGAACGTCACGTGGTAACGGAATACGAGACTTTATTTCTGTTATTAAAATACGCAGTCAGGTGCCTTCCTGTGTTGTCTCTGCTTGAGGTAAGGGAAAAAAATTGAAACATACGTCTCGAAAGCGGCGGACGCTATTCTGTGATTTCCGACTTGCCTGCTGTCTGCAGACTGCTTCGTACAGATCTCCGCCCCACAACGCAGTTTCGCCGTCGACCAAGGCGAGGAGAACGAAATGAAAGAGCTGGCTGGAGTGGAAGAGCTTTGCAGAGAGTCGTCACCCTCGGAGAGAAATGAAAGGCGGCCCGACGGCCGAGAGCGCGCACAGTGGATGCCAGGCTGCGGGCCGGCGGCGAGATGACGCGGCGCCGTTTGCCGTTTCGGTTCCCACCAGGCCCGCTAATACTCCCCCACCGCCGCCGCCGCGCCGGCCCGTGACCCAGTGCGTGGCGTGGCAGGCGCGAGGTCGCCCGCCGCTGCCCCTGTCACAGGCAACCCTTCACCACTGGCTACGGTCCCCGCAATTTGTGGCTCACCCAGCGCTGCCGACGTTTCGCTCATTATCGTGGTCACCTCATCCCATTACTTGTCTTCTTCATTTCTGTTCCTCTCACGTTTCCGTCTCCCCCTCTCTATACTCGTTCTCAGTCGAGTGAAATTTCCTCTAAAACCACACAGTGTTTTTTAAGTACACTGCTTGCCAGAGGAACTGAACACCAGAAATGATAGCAGATATCAAAACTTCACTTCTGCATCTACATCCATTCTCTGCAAGCCATATTATGATGTGTGACTGTGGGTACTCTGCCAATCTTTTCCCGTTCCCTTTTCGAACGGTTTGCGGGAAGAACGATTGCCGGCCGGGGTTGCCGAGCGGTTCTAGGCGCTACAGTCTGGAACCGCGCGACCGCTATGGTCGCAGGTTCGAATCCTGCCTCGGGCATGGATGTGTGTGATGTCCTTAGGTTAGTTAGGTTTAAGTAGTTCTAAGTTCTAGGGGACTGATGACCTCAGAAGTTAAGTCACATAGTGCTCAGAGCCATTTGAACCAATTTTTTTGAAGAACGATTGTCGATAACCCACGCGTTAGCTGGAATATCTCTAATTTTACCTTCATTGTCTTTTCGCGAGACATACGTAAGAGGAAGCATTATATTTGTTACTTCTTTTAGAAATGTACGCTCTCTCAATTTTATCAGTGTACATCACTGCGATTTACAATGCTTCTCTTGTAGCGTCTGCCACTAAACTTGACTATCACCGTGACGCTTTTGCTCTTATTAAATGAGCCTGTGAAGAAATGTGCTGCTCTTGTTTGGATCTTTCGTATTTTCTCTGCCACTCCAATCTGTTACCTATCGCAGGCTGACGAACAATATTCGAGTATTGACCGAACAGAGTTGGTAAGCCACCGTCTTTGTGGGTGTGGACTACACTTCCTGAGGATTCCTCCAGCGAATCTCACTTTGGTATCGGCTTTATCTTTGATTAGTTTTATGTAGTCATTCTATTTCACATCGCCACGTACGCTTACTCTTAAATATGGATGTGACTGCTAACCACTTATTGTTCTGTAATCATGTAATCAGACAATTATGGGTCTTTCTGTCTATTTAACAACAACACGTTACTTTCGTTTAACTTGAAGGTCACGTACCGACCCCTGCACCAAGCACCGATTCTCTACAGATTTTCCTGTATTTCGCTTCAATTTTCTGGCGTTTCAACTTCTCTGCATACTGTAGGGTCATCCACAAAAAGCTTCATGTAACTGCCAATATCATCCACTCAGTCATTTATGTAGGATGGTCAAAAGAGTCTGAAAAGCTTCTAAGGGCCTTGCAGGGTAGGTTGTGCTGAGAAATAACTGATAAGAAAAAGATTCGATACGTTGCGCCGTTTCCGAGTTAATTAGCATTGAAGTCAGCCAATCAGGCCGTTGAGAGAGCAAATTCAAGGGTATCGCTAGAGATGTCGTCGGAAAACTTGTTCTTCGTTTGGTTTCCCAAAACCAAACAAAAGGGCGATACAAAAATTGGTCGTGGGACGGCAGTAAGTATCTAACCCGAGGCGAAGACTGAGAAGTGTTGTGCTCTATCATCTACGGTATAAGAACAACTGACACTAATTGTATATGGCGGGACGCTTGAATTTGCGTGTGCAACGGCCTGATTGGCTACCATCAATCTAAATGAACAGTTAAATCTTCCAGTGCGAGCTCTGATTTCTCTTATTTTGTTATGATGATTATTTCTTCCAACGTTGGTGAGCGCCAACAAAATATTTTCTCACTCAATTTTAATAACTAAAATTTCATGAGAAGGTCCTGCAGGAACGTTAAACGTTATTGGTTTAACAATTGCCACCCCAACTCGCGTATCGTATACCTGGCACTCTCCCCTATTACGAGATAATACAAACGCGATGACTTTCTTTGAACTTTTTCGATATCCTCCGTCAATCCTATCTCACAAGTATTCTATGATTCTATACCGCACAGTAGTGCTCTAGAAGGGGATGGGACAAGTGTAGCATAGGGAGTCTCTTTAGATAGACCTGTTACATTTTAGGTTTTCTGTCAATAAATCACAGGCTATGCTATGCCTTCCCCACAACTTTATCTATGTAAGCGTTCCATTTTAAGCTATTCGTAATTATAAACCCTAAGTATTTATTTATTTACAGCCTTTCAATTTGTGTGATTTATCATCTAACAGAAATTTAGCGGATTCCTTTCAGTACTGACGCGGATGATTTTATACTTTTCATTACTTACGATCAGTTCCAAGTATTCGCAACATACGGATATCTTGTCTGAACCATTTTGCAATTGGTTTTGAACATCTGATGAATGTACTAGACGCTAATCGACAGCATCGTCTGCAAACAGTCTGCTCAGATTGTCTACTAAATCATTTATAGAGATTAGGAACAGCAGAGACCTATAAAGTTTCCTTGGGTAACGCCAGATATCACTTCTGTTTTACTCTATGACTCTCCGTCGATTACTACGAAATGTGATCTTTCTGACAGGAGATAACTTATCCAGTCAGACAACCGAGACGACATCCCGTAGGCAAACAATTTGATTGTAAGTCGCTGTTGAGGAACTATGTCGAAAGCTTTCTGAAAGTCTAAAAAACTGGAATGTTTGACATTCCCGGCCGATAGCTCTCATTACTTCGTGAGAATAATGAGCTAATTGTGTTTCACAAAAATGATATTTTCTGAATCCGTGTTGACTTTTTGTCAATAAATCGTTTGTTTCGAAATAATTGATGAATTTGGAGAACCGTATACTTTCTAAAGTCCTACTGCAAATCGACGTTAATGATATAGGTCTCTAATTCATCGGATTACTCCTATTTCCTTTCTTTGGTATTGGGTGACCTGTGAAACTGTCTAGTCGTTAGGTACGCTTCTTTCGATGAGGAGCCATTGTATGCGATTGCTAAGTAAAGAACTATTGTATCAGCATACTGTGAAAGGAACCTGACTGGTATATAATCTGGACCGTGGGTCTTGTCGTTATTAAGTGATTTAAGTTGCTTCGCTTCATCGAGGATATTTACCTAAAGTTACTCAAAAAGGTGACCTTCCCAGCTATTCGAGTGGTCAATGGACTACAGAAGATATATGAAAAAACAGCTAGGAGACGCTTTTTGTGGGTATAACCGAGGTGCCAGTCTCGGACATCGTGTGCCATGTGCCAGGAAATCAAGGGAAATTGCTCCCATCGAGCCCTGTGGGGATGCGGTGTAGGATGCTGGCACAGCAACTCTCTGAGGGTGCAGGGCCACCGGTATATTATTAGGAGAACAATGTCGATGACACTGTGGTCATCTCACGTTCAAGGAAAGAAAAAAAAAATCGCGTGAGAAGGTCTTCCAGTAGAATGGTTCAAATGGTTCAGAGCACTATGGGACTTAACATCGGAGGTCATCAGTCCCCTAGAACTTAGAACTACTTAAACCTAACTAACCTAAAGACATCACATACATCCAAGCCCGAGGCAGGATTCGAACCTGCGACGGTAGCGGTCGCACGCCTAGAGCCGCTCGGCCACACCGGCTGGCCCAGTGGAATGTTTAATGGAACACAGTGCAGAGTAAATCATTATAGGAATACTGTGTGTAGTTACTTTTTGATTTTCTTGAGTAGTTAAGTATGGATTCCGAGCGTCTCAGAGCACTAGTGGCTCCAGCGTAACAGATCATAACATCAATATATAAAGTGGCGAGTCTACTTAAAATGTCATAACAAAATCCTGATATTTGGTCTTAAGAAGTTAGGTGATGTGGTCTTCCGATAGAGTATTCTGGCTGTAATAGGTGTGCCCAACATTGTACAATAATATTCTGAAAGCATTGTTTTAATATTTGTCACAATTGCAATTTGTATTACACAACCTGCCGTGGGTATGAGCAATAAGTAAATAATTACATCTCATTCGCCAAGTGTAAAACAGGCTACAGTTACGATATAAAGATTTTACTTGTTTTTCATATAAGTAAATAGTTGCTACATATTGTATAAACGGTTTTTCGCATGTGTCGTCCCTATACAATTGTCACCATTTATTCCAGTATGAAAAGTCATGATTGTTAAATAATTAATAGATGTTCTGCAATTGTAACACAGACTTTCATTATTAATTTCAACCAGTGACAAAAATAGAAGATGTGTTGCAAGAATAGAGGTTGTTGTTACTTGTGAAATGGAATTTTTAAGGAAAGATTGTATAAGGATTACGTTGCGTTACGTTTTCTAAAGATGTTATCTATGGCCGTAGCCTACGCCTTCACATGCTAAGAATAGCATTGCTCTGAAATCCCTTACAGAAGCGGCGAATTTTTCTCGGTCACCTCATGGCGCATTGCACTGCGGCGGGAATTGGGGGGGGGCGGGTTGGGGGGGGGGTGAGGGGGGAGGAGTTGCTGGAGGGGGGACAGTAGGGGGTTGCATTTTTAGTACCGGAATTACGTCCTCCCATGAGGTCTCAGGCTCAGACGGTCTCCGGCAAGGCGCCGGCTTGGCGACTGCCCGTCTGCCCACACAAAGCCCGTTCTCGTGTTTTCCCTCTATCACAAGTTCACTGTTCAGCTTGCGAAAGGACTCCGCCGCCAGTGTCTATAGCGGTTCCTCGCTCCCTAGCGCGCGCCTGCCCCAGACGGCACAGTGTCCACCGCTACACATTCTGATACGGCATGCACGAAATCCCAACAGAAAAGAAAAGGCTCAGAGAATCAGTACTGCCCCTGCAGTCACTGTCCTATCACTCGTTACGATACTAATTGTAACTGTCCCGTTGCTGTTGCCGCCTTCAGTCCAAAGACTGGTCTGATGCAGCATTCCACGTTACCTTATCCTGTGCAAGCTTCCTCATCTCCGAATAACTACTGCAACCCACATCCTTCTCAGTCTGCTTACTGTATTCATCTCTCGTCCTCCCTTTACTTGGTTTTTATCTACCCCCCCCCCACCCCCCCGTACGCTTCCCTTCAGTACTAAGTTCTCGAGCCCTTGATGCCTCAGAATGAGACCTACCAATCAGTTCCTTCTTTTAGTCGTGTTGTACCACAAATTTCTCTTCTCCCCAATTCTATTCAGTACCTCCTCATTAGTAACATGATCCACCCATATAATCTTGAGTATTTTTCTATAGCACCACATTTCAAAAGCTTCTGTTCTCTACTTGTTTAAACTGTTTATCGTCCATGTTCCACTTCCATACATGGCTACACTCCATACAAATACTTTCAGAAAGGACTTCCTGACACTTAAATATGTACTCGATGTTAACAAATTTCTCTTCTTTAAAAACGATTTTCTTGTCATTGCTAGTCTACATTTTATATCCTCCCTACTTCGACCATCGTAAGTTATTTTGCTTCCCAAATAGCAAAAGTCATCTACTACTTTAAGTGTCCCGTTCCCTAATCTAACTCCCTCAGCATAATCTGATATGATTCGAATATATTTCATTATCTTCGTTTTATTTTTGTTAATGTTCATCTTATATCATCTTTTCAAGACACTGTCCATTTCGCTCAGCTGCTCTTTCAAGTCCTTGGCTGTCTGTGACATAATTACAATGTCATCAGCAAACATCAAAATTTTTATTTCTTCTCCCTGGACTTCAATTCCTGCTCCAAATATTTCTTTTGTTTCCTTTACTGCTTGCTCAATACGCAGATTGAATGACAGCAGGGACAGGCTACAACCCTGTCTCACTCGCTTCCCAACCGCTGCTTCTCTTTCGTGCGCCTCGACTCTTATAATTGCCATCTGGTTTCTGTACAAATTCTAAATAGTCCTTCGCTCCCTGTATTTTATCTATGTCACCTTTAGGATTTGAAAGAGAGTATTCCAGTCCACAATTGCTAGAAATGTAGGTCTGCCTTTCCTTAATCTATCATCTATGAGAAGGCGTAGGGTCAGTATTGCCTCATGTGTTCGTCAGTTTCTCCTGAATCAGAACTGATCTTCCCTGAGGCCGGCTTCTATCAGTTTCTCCATTCGTCTCTAAAGAATTCGTCTTAGGATTTTGTAACCGTGACTTATTAAATTGATAGTTTGGTAATTTTCACATCGATCAATATCTGTTTCCTTTGGAATTGAAATTATTAAATTCTTCGTGAAGTTTGAGGGCATTTCGCCTGTCTCATACATCTTGCTCATCAGATGGAAGAGTTTTGTCATGGCTGGTTCTAGTAGATCTAACGGAATGCTGTCCATTCCCGGGGCCTTGTTTCGACTTGGGTCATTCAGTGATTTGTTAAATTCTTCACGCAGTATCATATCTCCCTTTTCATCTTCATTTACGACCTCTTCCATTTCCATAATACTGGCCTCAAGTATATCTCCCTTGCATAGACCTCTATATATTTCTCCCATCTTCCTGCTTTCACTTCTCTGCTTGGGACTAGTTTTCCATCTGAGCTCTTGCTATTCATACAAGCGGTTCTCTTTTCTCCAAAGGTCTCTTTAATTATCCCGCAGGCAGCATCTATCATACTCCTAGTGATATATGCCTCTACATCCTTAAATTTGTCCTCTAGCCATCCCTGATTAGCGATTTTGCACTTCCTATCGATCTCATTTTTTAAACGTTTACATTTCCTTTCGCCTGCTTCATTTACTGCATTTTTATATTTTCTCCTTTCATCGATTAAATTCAATATTTTTTTTGATATGCAAGGATTGCTACTGGCCCTCTTCTTTTTAGCTGCTTGATCCTCTGCTGCCTTCATCATTTCATCCCTCAAAGCTACCCATTCTTCTTCAACTGTACTCGTTTTCCCTGTCCTTGTCAATCGTTCCATAACGCTCCCTCTGAAACTCTCTACAAACTCTGGTTCTTTCGTTTATCCAGGTTCCATCTCCTTGAAGTCCTGCCTTGTTGCAGTTTCTTCAGTTTTAATTTGCAGATCAGAACCAATGAATTGTGGTCAGAGTTCACATCTGTCCCTGGAAATGTCTTACAATTTAAAACTTGCTTCACAAATATCTGTCTTACCATTATATAGTCAATCTAAAATCTTCCGGTGCCTCCAGGTCTCTTCCACGTATATAACCTTCTTTCATGATTCTTAAACCAAGTATTAGTTATGTTAGAATTACGCTCTGTGCTAAATTCCTATCCCGTTGTAACTGCAGTACTGTACTCCATTTCCCCTTACCTACATGAAATGTGGTTAGCAGGAAACTATCACGCATCTAACTTTTAATGATGTTTGACTTTATGCATAGTTAAATTTTATTGCCACATTCAGTTAAGTTCAGTGACTTTAAAACTGCAAATTTGGCCTGGGTTATTACTTGTCCCATAAGTAAATAGGCCTGTGGAACACGATGTCATGAACAATGAGAGTTTTATTCACGAAAACTAAATACACTGGCTGATGTGGTGTCGAGTTAAAAAGACCCTGATAATCTCATTAATTCTCTAATATTTACAACCTGTGCTTATTACTACACAAAAAGTCACAACTAGTCCTACATGGCACTGTCACGTCTCCATCTGCTAAAAGAAAACAAACTTCTCACCTTTTCAGGCGTTTGCCTTCTACTCTCCATTAAAATCTTCCACTCTCACGCTACAAAATATTCTTCAAATTATAATCTAACACTGAGTCACCGATTTAGAATCAAAACATCCTTCTTTTACTGTCTTCCAGCGTATTAAAATAACATATAGAATATTACGCGTGACTGTGTTCCATTGGCTGGTTCAGACTGCATACACTCGATGAAACTTACATAGACCATTTACTACGGGCAAAGGAGCGGCACTTCGACTCGGCCGTTTCGTCTCTGAGTCAGAGTGTTGGCGCCCGACAGTTCTGCAGTGACACATCTCTCTCTCTCTGCACCTCTTTCTCAAGCGACGTACGACACATGCAACGTAACAATTACAACTAATATTAATGTACAATATGAGATGTTAATTTGTGCTCTTTCTAAAAAACTATTTAAGGAGCGGCTTTACATTCTAATGAGTAGAAATGTGTAAAAAATTATTGATAGCAGTAGAACAAATCAGATATCAGATC
The DNA here is from genome assembly GCF_021461395.2 of Schistocerca americana. Taxonomy (NCBI): domain Eukaryota; kingdom Metazoa; phylum Arthropoda; class Insecta; order Orthoptera; family Acrididae; genus Schistocerca; species Schistocerca americana. The sequence continues at coordinate 496,218,776 of NC_060121.1, forward strand.
GCTCCTATACTAAATCGCTAAGATTACGACATATGAATACCGTATTATCACAACTGGTAGATAAATTATAAATACTGGAAGAGAAACACAGCTAAATTAAGATAAAGAAAACAGAGAACTCAAGGACACCGCTACTGAAAAACCCATCAAAATCTTATTCTTGCAGGACTCAGTGGATTTGGAATTTAGACTTCAAGTCTCAGCAGTCAGCTAGTAGTCCAATCTTCCAGAACAATGTAATGAAGGTGTCAAGAAAATACAAGCACCTTTCAGTAAAAATGCAAATTGTGTAAATGAGGCAATACTGAACCGACGCTAATCACCTCCGAATTACAAAGCTACCCCAGTTTCTACAAGCATCCAAAGACTTCTCGCGCTAAGAAATACGGTTAGAAAAATGATTTAGTAAGTGCTCACTGTCTTTGACGTACGTGCTGGGTCATTTTCAAAGATCTTGCGTTGTAGCTTCTTTTATGCGGTTCACATGATCCTGTACAGTTCTTCACGCGTTGCTGTAGGATGCAGGGGAAGTTGACTGCACAGCTCGTTCTTTCAGACAACTTGAGAATGTTGATGAACGTAAATACAGTGTTCTAGATGGTAATGTGATGGTAAATCATCTTGTTGGAAACAAAATTCCTTATTCTCATTCAGTTGGCCAGATATGTAGGTAGCACTGTCAGAATGACCTTGCCTCTACTTTACCTTCAAGAAAGAATGGATGAGTTAGACCTGTAATACTGGATAGTCACGAGACAGTAATCCTTGGTAAACTGAAGTTCATCCTTTACAATAAAAAATTTGGAGTGTCGTTTACGGTTACACACACAACCGGGTAATTTTCTGTTTCATTGGACTCAAAATGTGACCCATTTGACCAGACAATTTTCCCCACGAATCTTTATTCCAAACTATATTTCGCAAACAGCCTCTAGGAATTTCCACGTTATGTACCAGACTATAGACAGTCCGATCAAAAGTATTCGGACGCCCCTATGTAATACGCAAATGGCGACTAGATGTCACGAAGACAGTGCAAAAGGAAGGCAGGTAGTACCGTGTAGACAGCAGAGAATCAGTAACGGCACAGGCAGTGACTCCGTACATGGACTAGTCGTCGGATATCACCTAAGCAACAAATCCTACAGGGACATTTCAACACTTCTAAAGCTGCCTAACTCGACTGTTTGTGATGTGACTGTGAAGTGGAAACGTAAAGTAACAATCACAGCTAAACCAAAAGACCAGGCAGACTTCATGTCAGGAATAGTCGAGCATTGCGGAGATTGGTCGTAAAAATTCGCATGAGGTCCAAATGTTACCATCACTCCGTTAGCACAATATGTTTAGGGAGTGAAAAGAATGCCGTCCAGTGGTCGAGGAGCTCCTCGTGAGCCAGATATTTCTGTAGTCAGTGTTAAGCGACGCTTTAAGTGTTGTTCAGAGCGACGTCATTGGACAATGGGTGACAGGAAACGAGTGATTTGGAGTCACGAAGCACGCTACGTCTTTTGCAACAGGATGGAAGGATATGTGCCTGGGAAACGTTACCGGCCATCACGTGTAGTGCCATCAGTTAAGTACGGAGGAGATGGTGTCATGGTATGGGGATGTTTCTCGTGGTTGTAGTGTAGTTCCTGTATTGCGCTTACAGTAACGCTAAATACGGGAAGATATGAACAAATTTTACAGCGTTATGTACAGCGTACAGCTTAGATTAGATTAAATTAGTTTTGCGTTCCATAGATCCGTGCTGAGGAGATCCTCGTGGATGTGGAACATGTCTTTTTTTTTTTAAGCTGAAATAACAATACCAATCGCATGAATATATACAATACATCATTTGTTTCTATTAAAAAAAATCGTCAATGCAGTAGAAGGAGTTGGCCACTAGTAAGTCTTTCAGGCTCCTTTGAAACTGATCTTTATTTGCAACTAAATTTTTTATGTTTGCTGGCAAATTATTGGAGATGAGTGTTCCTGAGTAGTGGACCCCTTTTTGAACTAAAGTAAGTGCTTTTAAGTCCTTGTGCAGATAATTTTTGTTCCTGGTATTGTATGTATGAACTGAGCTGTTTGTTGGGAAAAGAGATATATTATTTACGACAAATTTCATTAAGGAGTACAGCTGGAGAACAGTACGTAAACGATGACTGTTCGGCTTGACAATATATATTGTCATAGAGTAGCATCTGTGATGCAATGTTTTGTGGACAGTACGATTCCTGAAATGGACTGATCTGTCCAGTGTCCCAAATGAACCCAATGGAACAACTTTAGTGGGATTTGGTAAGTAAGAGCAGTAAGAGACAGCATCCTGATTGTGTTCTTCACCAGAAAAGTGTCTTCAACCAAAACTTTTATTACGAAATCTTTGAAGAGTTATTTCCTGACATTTGTGTTTCTAGTGGGAAGTGTTACGCTGCACCGTTGAAGGCGTGCAGAGATCTGTAGTGCCTCCGACAACTAAAGAGCTGTGGACGCACGGCAGTGCGCCACTCCATGTAAGAACGTCCGCTATCTTGAGTAGTAACATGCAACTACGAGTAACTGCGCTACATTGCGACGACCACTGCTTTTCACTACCGTCTTACTATAAATTGTGCTATATGTTACTTATTTGATTGAAATACTTTCGTAATATTTAACTCTTTTCGTTACTTCACGTACATTGTTTTTTCTCGTTTATTGCTTACTGTCTTAATCAAAAACATAAACTGGACTATGATAAACACGACAATATAATTTTCTAGAAGTTCATTCTTTTTCTTTTGTATGAGTAATTGTAGAGCCCTTACAATGTGTGCAGTTTTAGAATGGTTTTTGTAACACATTTTTATTGTTAAATTTTTTTGAACATATTGTTAAATTATGGCCTGTTTCAGACTGTCAAAAGACCTTTTCTATATGGTTACATATTTTTAAAATGTCTTGATTTCTTGTAGACTGTCCGCAGCTCGTGGTCGTGCGGTAGCGTTCTCGCTTCCCGCGCCCGGGTTCCCGGATTCGATTCCCGGCGGGGTCAGGGATATTCTCTGCCTCGTGATGACTGGGTGTTGTGTGATGTCCTTAGGTTAGTTAGGTTTAAGTAGTTCTAAGTTCTAGGGGACTGATGACCATAGATGTTAAGTCCCATAGTGCTCAGAGCCATTTTTTTTCTTGTAGACTATTGAGAATAATTTAAAGCTGCACTTTCAAATGAAAATATTTTTAATTACTTTGTACGCTTATTTGTACGTTATACATGGCAATTTTGAGTCGTTTTACTTTGACATGTTTTAATTTTAATCAAATGAAATTATATGGTTCCAGAGTTCTTTTCAAGTGTCAACATCTATGATGTATATCTTAGTACTGAACCGATGAATGAAAATTTGCGTATATACGTCATGTTATAACTTGTAGCAGTGCAGTAGAATGAGAGGTATAATGTGTTTTTTATATAACTTCCGAAATTTCTTTTTAATCTCTTAATGTAGTAACTAGTAATGTACTTTATTTTACTTCTATAGAATCTGAAGATGGCTATTCTATAGCCGAAACCAACAATTGTGTTCAAAAAGCTGTGCAATCAAGACAATTAAATAGAAAAATTATTTGCCTCATACGCTCAGTTACGATTGTTGCTGTATCCACTTCATCGGCTCCTTAGTGTACTTGCACCTCACTACCCTATATCAGAGTCAAGTAGCTGTCAGGTCATCATAATTTATACAGAAGCTCTCAGCTACCCAGTATTTTCTTTGCGCCTGTGTATTAAACAAAAACATTCGCAAACTGCTTCTACACTGATCAGCCAGAACATTATGACCACCTACCTAACAGCCCGTATGTTCGCCTTTGGCACAGATAACAGCGCCGACGCGTCGCGGCATGGAAAAAACGAGGCCTTGGTAGTTCGCCGGAGCGAGATGGCACCACATCGACACACCCAAGTCACTTAATTCCCGTATATCCCGGGGAAGGGTCGATGAGCTCTGACGCCGTGTTCAATAACACCCCAGAGGGCATCTATCATTTTCAGATCTGGCGGATTGGGGGACCAGCACATCAACTGGAGCTCGGCACTGTCTTCCTCGATCCATTCCATCACACTCCTGGCCTTGTGACATGGCGCATTGTCTTGATAAAAAATGCACCAAACTCTGATGCTACTTCTGCCACAGTTCGCCGCCTGTCCTGTTTTACCAGTCAGCCCAGCCTACGACGTCCGACATATCTAATGAGGGGTGGCCGCCTAACCCCCACATCGTCTGGCATGGTTTTGCCTTGGTTTCGCGACACTGACCACAGGATCCTCGAATAACTGACGAGTCCTGCAGTTTTCGAAATGTTCGTGCCGAGCCTCCGGACTACCGCTGTCTGCCCTCGGAAAATGTTCAAATGTGTGTGAAATCTTGTGGGACTTAACTGCTAAGGTCATCAGTCCCTAAGCTTACACATTACTTAACCTAAATTATCCTAAGGACAAATACACACACCCATGCCCGAGGGAGGACTCGAACCTCCGCCCGGACCAGCCGCACAGTACATGACTGCAGCGCCTTAGATCGCTATCTGCCCTCGGTCAAACTCAAATAGAGTACGCGCCTTCCCCATTCTACGTACGGACAGCACGCTCAGTGATACCACATGCACGGTTCGAGTGTCTGACTAGCAGTCATTCCTCGCCAGGCGAAGCTGCTATCGTCTGGACGGGCTCATATCGACAGTAGGTCGGTGGTCAGAATGTTCTGGCTGATCAGTGTATTTGTTGCTGTCCTTCTTTGGAACAGGCAACGCTCTGGACACATTGCTCTGTTGTATTTATGAAAAAGTTGAACCACTTCCGTCTGTAAAAATTATAACTTACCCTAAAGCTTAAAACATATGGCTAGTATACTCTCTGCTAAAAATTAAAGGGAAAACGTCAATCTTCTTCCAGTTATGCTTCATTTTTCTTTTCGTTTCTCAACCACGGCAGTTACTTTCTCTCTTTCTTCATTACTTGTGTTTTATCATCTTCGTTGATCTCACTCTTCCCGCCTTTCCTCCCTTCCTCCCCCCTCCTCCCCCGCCCAAAATAGCTGCCAGTGATCTGAGTTAAAGTCTACCTAATTGTAATCTGTCTTTGCTGCTCTACTTCCCATGAACTAACTCTGTAGGTACTACTATTTCCCACTTGTTGTCTTGCAGCTAATTTTAAGCGTTGTATGCCACATTAGATTTGTTTTTTTTTATAACTTTTGTGTTGTTCCGTGAACATAATGTGAAATATATTGAATGCCTGGTTAAATGGGAGGCAGGGCCTGATGACACTGAGCTTACCACTATAAATAAATAAATAAAAGTAAGCAGATAAATAAAATTGATGTAAAACTATGTTTAACGAAAGATTAGTGCAAAGTTACATGTATTATCGTATGTTTCGCCCGTCGGTCATTTAGTGGTTGTAAATATGAAGTGGTGACGAAACGTCCCAGACAAAAGCCGGACTCAGCTCGGTTCTTTTCTATAGCCCCAGGGCTTGAGTAATTAGTGGCCCGTCAACGCAGCAGTCTGGAAGACCTTCCATGAGACCACTAAACTTTTCCACCAATCGACTGCTTCTACCACAAATGAAAATATTGTGTCGACAAGGAAATGGGTTTGAGTCCCGAGGCTATGACGCGCTGACGACGCTGGTACTCACGTAGTTTCACAATAGGCCTGTGTCGTGGTATCGAGATACGAGCACACTGTTTCCTGTAAACACCTTCGTCTCCTGATATCAAGTAATTCGTTCGGTTCCGAGGTTCCCATTAACAGCAACATGATAAAGTTCGCTGTTTTCGACCGTATAGTCGATAAAACTCTGTATCCAAGTGATGAAATCGTCACATATTGTAGACATTTTCCATGACAACGAAGCAGCAATAACCGTGCGTAGAGCAACGGAAAATTCGACTACTAGTTACAAGGTACAACAAGAAAAGCATCGGAACCGTGATGTGCTCGATTGATTTCTGTTGTTTTACTTTAGATATTATTGAGGAATGCATGTTTTCGTAAGATTTGACGTGCTTGGATACATGAATAGCAAGTTATTCCGTCTGCATTGTGAATCTTTCGGGGCAATCGCCGAGGATTAGTTGTTTATTGAGCGCAGGTACCATTACAGCATTCAGATTGCAGTTTGTATTATATAAATATTTATATGAGATTTTGTTTTTGGACAAGATATGTATTAAAATGAAAATCTTTTCCCACGCTTCTGTTTATTATATGTGAGAAACATGGCATGCTTTATTGTCTCAAAACCAATACTTGCTAGTTATTTTTTCTGCTGCAGACAAGAGAAAGTTGTTACAAACAAGTCTAGGTTGATGTGCACCGTCATTTTATTCTACTTCTATCAAAATTATTACTTAAAATAATATTTAGGATAACTTCACAGAATGAGTTAAATGCACGAAAGAGTGAATTTAAGTTAGCCCCAAATTTTATGGTGTGTCGTAGACTTGTTTGGAACAACGGATTGATCCTTCTGAAACCTCATAAAGACGATGAAACAGACAACTGCATATGGAAGTCCCTATAGGATGTAAAAAAAAGTGTGTTTGTAGGTACGTTCAACATCTCTTGCTAAATTCAACATCTCTTGCTAAACTACGGGATCGATTTCATCCAGAAATGGTACACGTGCTACTTGCTATCTGAAAAGTGAGAAAGTAAGCACTACCTACCTCTGAAAGGGATGGTGGTGAGGGTCAAAAACGTAACAAATACCCAGACTATATTCATCCAGAATTTGAGAACGTGAGCATTTAGAAAAAAAAAAAAAAATGACTCTGAGCACTATGGGACTTAACATCTGAGTCATCAGTCCCCTAGAACTTAGAACTAGTTAAACCTAACTAACCTAAGGACATCACACACATCCATGCCCCAGGCAGGATTCTAACCTGCGACCGTAGTGGTCGGGCGGTTCCGAACTAAAGTGCCTAGAACCGCTCGGCCACAACGGCCGACGAGCATTTAGAGATTTGCAAGAAACTGTACACATAATTTCTAACTTTTACGAAACTTTTTCTGGTTGACACCCCCAATAAATGATGAAAGGAAAAAACTTAGCGCTTACTACATTTCGCTGTTCACACAGTAAAACTGCCGCATCAGGCTTGATGTTTGAATTTATTAATTTTCTACTGCTGAATCTATTTCTGAAAGATTTTACTAACAGTATCCACATACAACACTGAGTGTTCCCTGCGCAGTTATATCATAGTATAACAGTTCAGGAGATATGACGTCATAAACACTGAGCTGCGGGTAAAATTATGTTTTATTAAAACTAAGTGCTAATTACGCGGCCTGTACTCACTCAGTATTTGGTAATGAGAGCACTTAACTACTTCCAATAACCTTTAAACATAGTTTCAAGACTTTTCTCAACTTTCTCTCGCTTACGTGATTAATGTCAAATATCACATTAACTCAGTTATCAAATAATCACGAGTCTGAAGCTGTTTTTATACACAGAAGTTCGATTCTTTAAACAATCGTGGGTTTACTGGTTACTTACTATCTGAAAAGAAGCGCTATTAGAACCACCCACAACCCATAGGGATGGGAGGAATTTCTGCCAAATTTTCTAGATACTTTACTTACTTTTTGTATAAAAACAGTGTGAGTGGGGGGTGTGAATGAGAAGTGGTGACGTAAAAATGTTCGAAAACGACCTGATACTATTTATTTCCTGTATTTAATTGACTTGGAAATTTCGAAAAATATGTGCTGTTCACTGTGTCAACCGGGTCGCGAGAATTAGCACTGCAACGACCCAATAATTTTGTCATTTTTTTTTTCGGAACCTAAATTCAAGCTACGCAACTGAACACCAAAGATAAATTTAATCACTTCTCTGAAGTTGTACGGTGTAAAACAGCAGAGAAATGGACATATACGTGAGCAATATATGTAACATAGGGCTACGATGTGTAAGTCCCGATCGATTTCAATGAAGTTTGGTTCACTTACTACTTAATATCTGCAAAGGAATTCTGTGGGTGTAAAAACCAGCAACCTCTCATTGGGGTGGCGTGGGGATGATAACTAAGGGAGAAGGAGGGGGAGGTGGGCAAGAGGGGGGATGGGGAGATGGAAAAACAGAGGAGGAGATGGACAGAGAGAGGGGGGAGGGGGAGGAGGAGGAGTTGGATAGATAAGGGGGAGGAGATGAACGACAGAGGGGTGGAGGGGAAGGACAGAGAGGAGGAGATGGGCAGAAAGAGGGGAAGACGACGTGGAAAGAGACAGGGACACGTCTGTGTGTGTGTGTGTGTGTGTGTAAAGCTAGTGTGAATACCGCTTTCTGTTATGTTTTTCTAGGCTCCACGCCCCAATCCGCTATAGTTGAGTGATTGCCTTTCTGTTATTTTAAATAAAGAGACAGGCAGGATAGACAGAGAGAGGTAGAGGACGAGATTGGTGGAGAGAGGGGGGAGGAAGAGATGGAGTGGGGAGGTGAATATAGAGAGAGTATAGCAGATGGACAGAAAGAGCTTTCAATAGATGGACATAGGGAGGTGGAGGAAGAGATGGACAGAGAGAGGGAGGAGGAGGAGGAGATGGGCAGAGAAATGAGGGAGGAAAAGATGCTGATTCCCTGAAAGTATTTTATAAACACTACGGAAACCGTGCAAAGCTATTCAACAAGAAAAAATACACGTGAGACAGTATTTCTCTGCATATTCAATGCTCTTAACTTTCAGTTATAATCTGATCACACGTTTATGCACGACATTTTTCCATGTTATATGGTACAAACACGTTTATACATACACAAATTTGAATGAATATACAAAAAAATTAATACTAAGAACAAAACACAAAGCAAATCCGCAGTGTATTCATCTCTTGATGTCGTATAATTTTAACATTTTCTGACGAAAGATTTCTGTATCAAAATGCTCCGTGTGTTATGCTTATATATGTTATAGGTTGATAGTCTGTAGCCTAACGACGCAATAACTGTTATTGTGGTCACCTGAAACTATACTCATATTAGCAGTAAGCGTGGTTACAATCGCGCTAGAAATAAGCAGACAACGCCAATGGATACTATACGTCGTGACTCATATATTTTCGCAACAAAGCTTTCTCCAAAGTCGTAGAATCATATGTTGACAGAAAACAATCATTTTCGTATCGGACACGTCACATCGAAAATTACTAAGTACACTTTGATTCACCATATGCATATGGTTTTGGAGCTAAACCAGTGACTGTTCTGCTCTCTGTATTGTGGGAGCGTATTCTCGTGCAAAGCTCCAAAATATTTGTCAAGGGAACTGTCTCTTACACACCCTCGGCGGCAAACAATGCAAAGGGCATCATTTTATTACGTCGAGATCTACACAGATAGTTCTAAGATGCTTAAAGGAATAACATATCCTTCTTACTAACTAAGGCTGTAGAAAGATACATTTTGCTGGAGGTAGCAACGAATTCTTCAGCTAAATGGTTTCAAATGGCTCTGAGGGCTATGGGACTTAATTTCTGAGGTCATCAGTCCCCTAGAACTTAGAACTACTTAAACCTAACTAACCTAAGGACATCACACACATCCATACCCGGGGCAGGATTCGAAACCTGCGACCGTAGCTGTCGCGCGGTTCCAGACTGTAGCGCCTAGAGCCGCTCGGCCACTCCAGCCGGCTCTTCAGCTAAAGTATTAGAAATTTGCGAAGGGAGCTTCTTTCGGAATAATGAGTAGTTCCCAAAGTATACTCAAAAAATTATCTGCAGACGACATAAGCTAATCGGAAATAGACCATCCATGATATACATTGCCGTAACATAATAGGAGCACCTTGAAAGACGATGTCGATTTTGATCAGATGGTCGGCTGCTGTGGGCGAGCGGTTCTAGTCGCTTTAGTCGGTAACCGTGCGACCGATACGGTCTTTAGTTCGAATCCTGCCTCGGGCATGGATGTGTGTGATGTCCTTAGGTTAGTTAGGTTCAAGTAGTTCTAAGTTCTAGGGAACTGGTGACCTCAGATGTTAAGTCCCAAAGTGCTGTGAGCCATTTGAACCATTTGATCAGATGACATAATATACCACTTGGTTCGTGACAGATGTATTGATAATGGTTTCAAGGTCATCCTCCAGCAGATGGTGCAGTAAATAGCTATCAAAATGCTATTTGCGTCCAATCTTTAAAAATGAATAAGGGAATGTCTATGGTTATGCTGCTCAGTGCGGAAGTGGACGTATGGAACAAAAATGCACCGTGCGACGAAGATGCACTCTAGCTTCGTACAGACAATTTAATGACTTTGAAAGGGGTCAAATTGTGGCCTTTCAAGTTGCAGGATGGTCGTTTCAGAGAATTTTCACACAAGTTAGGCGTGCCACATCAGATGTGCAGCGATGTTGGCAACAGTGGCCACTTGAGCATTCTCATACTCGTAGGCAAGGTTCTGGATATCCACAAATCACAGTCTCCTGCTGATACCTTCGTATTGTAAGGTCAACAGTGGCAAATTTTACAATTTCTATAGCACATATAAGAGGGATCTGTGATCCAACAAGTATCAATACTTGCCACTAGCAGTGAGACTACAGCCCACACATCTCTAGCTCGTCTTCCACTCACATCGTAGCACCGACGTCCATGGTTCGACTGGTACCGTCAGAAGATCGGCTGTAGGATGGAATAGCGCACCATGGTCTTCGAGGTTGAAAGCAGACTCTGACTGCACGGAAGTGACAGTTGAAGGTGTATACTACGAACATTTGGGGATCGCTGTTTTGAACAGCACATTCGTCCAAGGCACACTGGTCCTACGATAGACTGAACTGTCTGGAGTGCGATAAGCTACAACTCTCGTTCACGTTTGGCCCAAGTGAAAAGAACGCTGGCCAGCGCTCGATACGCGCAATATGTTCTTCGACCAGTTGTTCTGTCTTTCTTGCAGCAAGAGGGTAATAGGCTATTTCAACACTACCCATAAGAACCGTGCTCTGGAAGACTTCCAGCAGCTTCCCTGACCAGCACGGTCTTCGGATTCGTCTCCAGTCGAACACCTATGGGACATAATGGGACGACAAGTGGCTTATGTGACGAGTCCACCCACAGCTCTTACAGAACAATGGGAACGGATCGAGTAGGTGTGGAATAACGTATCCGAAGACACTATTCGTCACCTTTACTATCGGCTGCATGCCAGAGTCAGTGCATGCTACCCCTGGAGGAGAGAGTGCGTGCTAATGTCCACCTGCTTAGCTGAGTGGTAACGTGTTTGCCTACGATGCAGCGGGCCTGCGTTCGATTCCCAGTGGGCTTGAAGATTTTCTCTGCTCATGGACTGGGTGTTGTGTTGTCCTCATCTTCACTCATCATCAATGATACGCAAGTCGCCCAATGTTGCCTCACCTGAAATCAAACTTGCAAACCGGCGAGCGAATTTCCCTAAATGGGGCCTCCCCGCCGTCAGTGCCACACGATCATTTCATTTATTTGTGTGTGTGCTAATATGGCTGTTTCAGAATGCGTCCATACCTGGTCCCTCAGAACCGCTTGATGTATTGATTTGTATGTGTAGTCATTCCACATTTCATGTTCCAAAGCACCGCACATAAAAACAACATTTTTCCGGGACTTGCGTCTAGTGTTCTATTGGTACTACAAGGATAGCGTCAAGCTTTTTGGTGAGCCCTTGGCTTAGAGGGCGTTTGTACAGCCGACAGAAGGATCTTCTTACTGTAAGTATTGTGACTCTAGTACAGGATCAATGTTTCCAGCTTAGACAAAACGGAACAAATCGGTTGGTTCTTTTTGCATTATTCTGTATATGGTCTATGGTACGCCTTAAAGGATTAATGGAGGCACCATTTAGTTCTTAGGCGGTTCCTGAGAAAACCGGCTAACTGTGGTTTTTGGGTACCAAACCCGAGCCACGACACCGCTACGCACAGCAAATGGCTGTAATTCTTACAATATATTTATAAGTTCCTGATCTCGAACAACCTTGAAAATTTTCTTAATATCTTTATCCTTTTGCGAGTAACAGAAGTTCAAAGTTACCTTTGTTGTAAACATAAAATTCGCACGTAATATCCGGTGTGAGGTGAAAACTTAGTTTCTAAAGTGACGCAGCACGGAGGAATATGCTGTAAAGTGCCTGAATTATCATTAGAAGGGCTCTGAGATCCCATGTTGTAGCACTGAAGCACATACAAAATTTTTGTGCATGTAAAATCCTGTGTGAGGTGTAAAATTAGTTTTGCGTTGTTTCAATTTCACGTAAGCAAACAATCACAATTTTACTGACTCATAAAGTTCTTTTCATATGAATGACATGCCTTACTGTAGCAGGGAAAAGAAGGGAACTAGTGGAAATACACACCTATCAGACCACAGAAGTACCTAATACGCTCCTTTTTTAAAATACTGACTGAAACGTGGGGTACCAAATTCTCAACCTCCCTTAGCACCTTTCAGAATTTTCCCATAAATTGCGGCGTGCGAGTATATTCTCACTTTTTGTGCTGTGGGAGAAGCGGAAAAGTAATACTGCTGAAAGTCGGTAGGCAATGGATGTGGTATAGACAGTGCGAATGATACAGTGGCATAGTGGGAGAAAGAGAAGTACGCAGTGGCAGGGGGACATAATTGACAGTGACAGAATAGTGCTAGGAAAAGAGTGAAGGAGACAGTGCCGGTGGGAGAGGAATAAAGAGAAGAAGAAGGTGGAAGTGGATGAGAGCCCGTAATAATTATAGTAGAGTCTATGACAATGACAACGAGGAAGAGAGTGATTTTGACAGAGAGAAGACAGAGCAGCAGTGGGAAGGAGTGAATGCTATAGATATAGTAAGCTGGTCGCGCTTCTGTTCGGTCAAGTAGGTCATCATTAGGCATCACGAGACTGAGTGCTACCCGTTCCAGTCTTCCCATCAAGGGAAAATCGCTGGCGGTACCGGGAATCGAACCCGGGCCATCCGCTTGGAAATCAGCCGTGCTGAACACTCATTTACGGAGGCGGGTGTATACCTCCGCGCAAGTCCTAATTTATCTTATTTAGTCTTCGCGGTCCTTACGAGTAGCCTACGTTAGCGGCAGAAGAATGGTTCTGCAGTGAGCTGCAAACTCCAGTTCTCTGAAGTTTCTCATTAGTGTTTCGCGAAAAGACCATCATTTTCCCTGTTCATGAACCATCTCGGTAACAGTGTTGATCGAATCTACCGGCAACAAATGAAGCAGTACTCCTCTTTGTTGCTTCGATGTCATCCTTTAATTCGACCTGGTGGGTCTCCCAAACGTTTGAGCAGTACTGAAGAAAGGGTCGCACTAGTGTTCTATAAGTGTATTCTTCAAATAAACTACAATCGACCATTCGCCTTCTGTACTACTGTCATCGCGGTCGTTTCGTCTCATGTCGAGTCACAGCGTTGCGCCTAGCTATTTAATCGATTTGACTCTGTCAAGCATCACACCACTAAAATTACATGATTGTTTTCCCTAGTCATCTGCTTAATTTACACGTTTCTACATTTAGAGCAAGCTGCTGTTAATCACACAAAACAGAAATTCTGTCTAAGAGATCATGTATCCTTCTACAACTACTCCGTAGACATTCCCAGAATGCTGCTCACCCTATCCATCAGATCATTAATGTATGCAGGTAATAAAAACGGTATTGGTACATTCGCTGGGGCACTCCTGACGATACCCCTGTCTCTGGTGAACACTCAACGTCTAGGATAACTTGAAATCTTCGAGTCACTCACTTATCTGGGAACCTATTCGTTACGCTCGGATCTTTGTTAACTGTCTGCAGTGGGACACTGTGTCGATCGCTTTCGGAAATCTGGGAACCAGTCGGTTATCCTCCATCCACGGCTCTCAGGATATGATTTAGCGAAAGGGCAAGTTGAGTTTCGCACGAGCGATGCTTTCGAAATCAGTGCTGATTTGTGAACAGAAGCTTTTCTGCCTCAAGGAAATTTATTTATATATATGCTCAAGAACAGATGGATGTTACGGATACTGGTCTGTAATTTTGCGAGTGTATTCTTTTACCCTTCTTATGCATTGTATATCGTGATTTACGAAGTAAGCGCATGTAACTGAAAGTACACGGTACTAGAAGCAAAATAGTCTAGTAAACATGGGTTGTAAAATGCATGTCTGAATAGCTAAGGGCACTTCTTCATCTTCGATAAAGTGGAACAAAGCTCTTCTTCTGCAAACTCTTTGCTTTCTGTATTTTGAGGAGTAGTAATATGGATCAAAACAAGGAAAAAATCTCCAGCAAACATGGCCTTTAAAGTGCATAACTCAAGAGGTATGAGCACTTGATCATCTTCGCTGCAGTGAAACACATTTCTTCTGTTAAACAAGTATGCATAGCTCTTAAGGTATGCACTTTAGAGCCTATTTTTACTACACAGCTTTTCTTGTTTGGATCCATACTCTCATCTCTCAAATTATGCAAAACAAAGAGCTTGCAGTAGAAGAGATTGATTCCACAGTATCGAAGATGAAGTGCCCCTTGCTCTTCGGCAATACATTTCAGAGCCCATGTTTATCAGACTTTTTTGCTCGTAATATCGTGTACTTCCAGCTGTATGCGATTACGCCATTAATTATGATACACACTGTATACACGAGTCAACTTCTCTTTTCCCCCAGCTGCTTGGGTCTTCGCGCTGGGGGAGAGTTCCGCAGTAAATGCCAGCTAAGTGAAGGGTCATTGCCGTAGAATACTCTTTGTAAAACGGAATTGGTATTCTATGCGGACCTGGTGACTTATCTGTTGTGAACACTTCCAGCTGCTTTTTCACGCCAGGGTTGCCTATTACTATGTACTCCATACGGGAGTCTGTGCGTCGGTCAAACGACGGTATGCCTGTACGGTCCTCCTTTGTGAATGAGCCCATGTTTATCAGTCTTTTTTGCTCCTAATATCGTGAACTTCCAATCTCAGCTTTTCCTTTGCTGTCCTCTGTTGCCACACCAGACTGGTCGACTAGTGACTGGACAGAAGCTTTCGACCAGCTTAGCGATATTTCGTCAGCGTTCGACAAGATCTGTCGCTAAGGTATGACGGCAGGAGTTGTACGATTCGCCCACCGATCTTTTTATACAAGCATGATTTTTTACAGATTTTCGTCCGTCGACATTTCCACGTTTTTTTCTTTGAACCGAAAATGCAACAATGTGAGAACGCATTTTAGGAATTTTGATACTAAACGACGATGGGTCTTTTCCGTCCGTAGCTCACGTACTCGGCACATACTTTGTAAGTGGGCTGCTTCTGTGTTTGCAGCGCTGTGTAGCGCTTTGCATTAGATCTCTGACTGCGCTTTCTTTCTAAGAGTCTTTGTGGCTGGTCGGACTCGTTGTTGGAGGTTAATCGCCGGTACTGTTGGGCAGTTGGAAGTTAGTCGCCAGCAGTGACGGAAGAACTGTTAGGCAGTTGGAGGAGAACAGCCAGCAGTGATGGATGTTAGATGTGAGAAGTTAGCTTTGATGCAGGGTAGAGGTCTGAAGTGTTTGCCTTGGCTAACGATCTGTACATGTTTGACTTTGAGATTGAATATTATTCATGATTATATTTCTTTGTACTAGATGTCAATGACGATTTATTCGTGTTTGAACCTGATGTCACACTATTAAGGTAAAAAATACATTATTTGGTTTGCAACAAAATCTTTCCTTTGCTAACCACATGCTTATTAGTGGTTAGTGCCTTTAGTAGTTAGAATCTTATTTAGCTGGCAGTATTGAGGCTCGTTGTGTTGCAGTAATTCGCGTAATGAAGATTTTTGTGAGGTAAGTGCTTAATGAAACGTATAGGTTATTGTAAAGATTTCTTTTTAGTCAGGGCCATTCTTTTGAATTAATTATCTGAAGTCAGGTTGCAATTTTTTTGAGCAGTCAGATTGTGTTGCGCTAGAATATTGTGGGTCAGTGTTGACATGATAAGAAAAAGTAAAGAGAAAGTAGGCTCAGTACGTTCAGTTTTACGCAGCTGTTTCAGAATCAAATAATTTAGAAGTTTCCTCTTCTCAGTCACT
This sequence comes from Schistocerca americana, assembly GCF_021461395.2. Lineage (NCBI taxonomy): Eukaryota > Metazoa > Arthropoda > Insecta > Orthoptera > Acrididae > Schistocerca > Schistocerca americana. The sequence goes on from NC_060121.1 coordinate 496,234,825, forward strand.
CTGCAATTTAAATAAAGAAGTGTCAACTTCACCACAGCGCGATTTACGATCAGCTTTAACTTCGCCTGTAATTGCTCTACGTCCATCATACTGGTATTAAACGATGTCCATAAGTGCTTACGTAGGATGCTAATAACTGCTTATCTGCTCTTTCCAGCATGAATACTCTCCGAGATTTCTTGATCGATTTATTCACTTCACTAACCATCGTCGCTTTGACGGCATCATGATCATTAATCGCTGTCTCTATACTGACAATGTCTATAAAGTCAGGCCTGTTAGTAGCTACAAGGTCTAACATATTTACAGTGCGTGTGGCTTTTCGAACTAGCTACTTGAGACAGTTTTCGGAAAACGTGTCCAGATCTACTTCACAAGATTTTCTGTCTGTACCACCGACAATGAGAGCTCTGTTTTTTTTCCAGTTTGTACTATGAATCCAACTAATAAGGTAAGAAATATCAAGACTAACATAATCAATCTAGTGTGGATTAAGGGACATAAGGGTATCACAGACAATGAAATAAATACTGTAATTGCTAAAGAGAGCATTTCAAAAGACAAATTCAGAGGAACTGGACTTCCATGTGGGAAGCTTATTTCAAAAATGCGCAAGTAGGCACAGGAAGATTGAAAAATGGAATGAACTATATAAGAAAGTAGAAAGGGAGATCACGTCGACATCTACTAAGAAAAGCGTGTTTGTCAGAGCCAAAATGACCTAACAGCACCGATAGTCGCTAGCACGAGTCAACTTAGAACACGTATGACAGCCTGGTATTCTATAGGATATCAAAGTTTTAGAGTTCCGCGTGTGTGGTCATAACAGTGAAGAAGTAACGCATGTGTTTATTGAACGAAAATCCGAACTCTTCTTTTTTAATATTATATTCGCAGTAATATGTTACGAAAGAAGAATATGTTACGAAAAAATTGTGCGTAAACTTAGACCGAGCCGGGCCATGTGGCCGAGAGGTTCTAGGCGCTTCAGTCCGGAACCACGCGGCTGCTACGGTCGCAGGTTCGAATCCTGCCTCGGGCATTGATGTGTGTGATGTCCTTAGATTAGTTAGGTTTAAGTAGTTCTAAGTCTAGGGGACTGATGACCCCAGATGTTAAGTCCCATAGTGCTTAGAGCCATTTGAACCATTTTTGAACTTATGCCGAAGTGAAATTGAGTGATATTTACACTGCAATCGGGATGAATTTGCGCTGTGTTAATATACGCAACCCTATTTGTTTTTGATAGACTGACCGGTTTTGATGTAAAATATTTCCATCTAATTATCGAAATGCGTTTTACGCATGGATTCCTAATTTCATAATCTACTGACGGATCTCCAAATATACACCGTTCTGTTAAAAAATGTTGCTACCCTAGTATCTTTTCCGATAAAATAGTAGGAGATTAAACGTAGAGCAAAACATTCGACCTGTCACGTACTATCACTTTTCGAAACCTTTAACCGCTTACGAAATTTTTAGCGTGTTTATGTTACATGCAGCACACTGTAATTTCCGCATTATCACGTATCATCGTAAAGTTACGAGAATATAAGTGAAACTCAACACTTTTGCCTACACTAATAATTTATTGCCTACATCGTCAATTTAGCTTTTACTGCCGGTGAGAATGATATTCCCCTTCACTGCAACGGCTTCTTTTACTTGGACTCCGTTAAACTACACTCACAACAGCATGTACTCGCGTCAGTACAGGATTATTGGTTGTTAGTTTGCTGTCGTGTACCTTAGAGTAAGGAAGTCTGTACAGTAGCTGTTGTCCAACAGCGGCATTTATACATGTGCTTGTTGCATTCATTCACGGAAGAAAGCAGCCATCGAAATAAGGAATTACTTACTATTTTTTAGGGTTGTTGTTGTTTGTGTTTCTTTCTGAAATGAATACTACGCTTAATTCACTTACACATCTTTCGTGTTAATCTAATTACACAAGGTCTTCCAAACAATATTTTCATGAGGTTAATTTTATCAGTTAGATAGCTGATTCAAGGGAATTCATAACAACATTTATAAAGTTCATCCATTAATATCAATAAAAGTATCATGGCATTCTACAAATTACTGTGATGGTGAGATGTACTATCACGTTATTTTCCTGAACATGTGCAAGATGTGATTTAAGCAATACATTCAGTTATCAGTGTGACTCGAATGTCCCTGCAGATTACTTTTCTTAATCGCTGATTTAGTATACAATGTTCACTTTTTGTCGGAATCTTTTATAGAAGCATTAATAAAACGTCATTTAATCGAGATGGTATGATGATGAGAGTCGAGTGAAATTCATTCGTTAACTCCAGTGTTGTGGGTTCTTTAAAGGTTTAGTCAATAGAAAGAGAGATTAATTTTAGAGTCCACAACTTTTTGCATATTCTATACCGTTTTCACAGCACGTGTATCTCAGAACGCAGGATGCGACACTGAAACTGGCTACGAACAAGTTCACTGCACCGAGAATTTTTTTTTGTCGCGTCCGAATTCCGATCGATTGAAAAAATAGCCCACAAATGTGACACTCACGTGTGCTGGTGCCCGAACTTATTCTGCACGAATTCCTGTACATTACACTTCTTTCTTTTTGTACTTATCCCGCATTGTAAAATATTTTCGCTTCGACTACTGCCTCTGTTTTTTATGTCTTTCACCAATACTTTTTTCTAGACTTACTTTCTCTAGTGGGTGTTAATAGTATCCATCCATAAAGTAGTCTCCAGGACATATAAGGGTCTTAACTGCTTCTAATTTCATTGAACTCGTTACTATCGTTGTTACTGTTCGGTTAACACTGTTATATGAAAAGTTAATACTGCTATAACCCAGCTACACATTCTATTCTACAGAGGCCTGCAGGCAAACAAACTTCTGTCATTTCTCTACACTTCGTCAACTCGTTTGACAGAGTTCGCAAACACAGAACACAAATACTACACAATATGAACACATATAAGTTATTCATACGATTAGGTAAATGATGTGCTAATACTTGAGAGTAAGTATTGATGTGATAATAAACGTTCCTGGGAATGTAGGTAGGCAGTGCTCCAAAGTATCAGTGAAGCGAGGAAGCAGTCTACGTCCAATAACTTTGTAAAAACTGTTCTTTACATTTCAGTTTTGTAGTATATGCAGAGTAATAAAATAGTAAAACTAGTATTTTCCAAGTGAAGTTGCTATATGAACGTGCTTTGTTATTTAAAAAATTTTGCAAAATTCTTGCATTTGAAGTGGTTATTTATAGCACACCTGTAACTTTAATCTGATGAGTTATTGCGCGATAATCATAAAAGAGATAAATCTAAAGCTGACATGAATCCTTGTGACACAACTTAAATACTTGGGTATTTTGTGCTGACAGATTCCACTTAACATCTGATGGTAAGATTGCATAGATGTGTTTTTAGCTGCTCGCTGCCTGGGACGACTACTGTGGTATCTTTTGTGTAAACGCTTCGTTGTCTCGTTGATCGCTGGACTGGAGCAAACAGGGCGATGATAAGTTCCATAAATCATGCTGCGAAAAGTCACACTGTCAAAACGCACTAAAAAAAAAGGAACAAATTTCCACTGCCCCAGGGTAAAACGTGACAAGCAACCGATCACTGATCGTAGAATTCATCACTCAGTATTAAACTTGGGTAACTTACTAAAATACTCTTTATTATACAGCTCGCCCAATTATTGATACTTCTCAGCATCAAACAGTATTCGACGCTCGGCCCGTAGATACAATTCCAATAATGACTGCATGTAACCATGCAATACAGCGTACTACTACAGCGACAGTAGTTCGTTGTACATGTTACGGCAGCATAACACTGCTCAGGGTCTCTTTTCGAATGTGAATTACACTCATATATCTGGTTCTGTATAATCCGGGATGATTTATGGCATAGCTGTTCAAAGTATGTAGTGTCGTCTTCTACGATGAATCTTCCCCGATCTCTTCTCCCTTCGAAATCTTCTTTATTCTGCTTATTCCTTCTCTTACGTTCTTCTCCTCTTTTGTCTTATTATTGGTTATTACAAGCCACAGAATAAACATATCGGAAATACAAATGTCACTTTATCTCTCAGTAACACTGTCCTCGTCTTATATCTTCAACAAACCATATTGATCAAAGTCCTTCCTTCTTCTCTTACCGATAAACAGTTCTCTTCTCAGTAAAACTGGTGACCTTTTTCCATAATATAATTTCTTCCTAATCCTCGGTTGAACTTCCCTACACCGCTCTTCAACTGTCTCTCTCTTTCTCTCTCTGAGTTATTAACATTTAGCACTGATATTAACTCACCTATCGAGCCGAGGTGTAAAATCACAATGAAATTACATGTATAAGTAAAATACTCAGATATACAGTACACAAAATCATCACAACACATAAATACATAATTTAAAGAAACACAATACAGAAATATTGAAAATTTAAAAAGAAGCAATATAGGGAGGGGCACACACAAAGCCTGTGTCAAACGGACTCTTCAAAAAGACTTGCTTATTATATTCAATTGGACCTCTAGTATCACCAATACAATGTCACAGAATGCGCCATAATGCAGAGAAATTTTGAAGAAAAGTATCACAATAATGAAATCTTAAAAAGTGAATTTCCAGAATGGGGACCACAGTGAAAACATTCTCTCTTATAATAATGACAATGCAGATGATAGTAAATTTACTGCATAAAGAGTCACGTAATTTTATGAATCTAAATGACCGAAAAAAGCGAAAGATGTCGGCTATGGTCAATTAGTCAAAATATATCGTATTTCGTCTCTTTTCTTAAACGTAGGTTTTAAGGTTTGGAAAAATTAAATAGGTTTATCCAATAGGTCTGAATAAAAATTTTGAAAATGTCATTTCACAGATGAGGCGCTTTGATAATTGCCTTTTTCTAAGCGAGGGCATAAATCCATTTTGAAGTATTCATCTGAATACTTGTTGCACATCTTTTCATCAACCATACTGAAAATATGTGCTTTCAAAATTAACTGGTTGTGTCAATGGCTAACCATCACACATTTTCACCGTGCTCCACCAACTACAGAAACACAGTCATCGGTTTCAATACTAACGCTTTGCTGCATCTAAAGAGGTGACCTGTGACAAGGTGATTCGAGGAATTTCACTTTCTGAATTTTGCCTGAGTTTAGCTCTTTATTTCGTGAGTGCCTTCTGATTCCAAAACAGGACTCCTGCTCACATTTCAGCAGCTTGTGAAAATTGAAGCATTAATTGCTACAAAAAATGCAAGTTTATATTTTAAGTTGTTTTAGTCACATTACTAAGCTAAATGATACCAGGAATATTATTTCAATCAGTGGTATTTGTTTTAGGTGTCACATCATATCATGACAATATTTTCGGAAGTAAATTCACGTACATTTTTGCTTGTTATTAGCTAAAGAAAAATCATCAATTCAAACACAGGACCCACGCTTCCGTAGCCCCAGCTTCATCTTCTCAGCACAACGTCCCCATGTCATCCTTCTTCATCCTACTGCCCCCTTCTGGCGGCAAGCCACTGTATTACTGTGTAACTTCCTTCTGTTACAGATTCTTCTTCTTATAACCTCGCAACACCATGAATTGTCATACATCCTTTCCAGTTGTGATCTTGTACGGTTTTCGGTCGCAATAAATCCTTCCCGCTAAGTGGTTAACACTTTTTATGACGTAATGTATCGGTTATGCATATGATCAAATACAACAAGTCAAAACGATGTTCTGGTCCGTAACTAGAATCTAATTACATGTCTTTCGTGAATACTGTTTTAAAAGATGCACTTTCTGGGCAACAGGTAATCAGACACAGACCGTTGGTTCGTTATTTCTAGTGACCAGCGATGTATAGGTTACTTTGTTGACTTACCGACTGTAGCGTCGCAGCGACGGTATTGTACGTACACCATGTGATCAAAAGTATCCGGACATCCACCAAAACAAACGTTTTTCATATTAGGTGCATTGTTCTGCCACCCACTGCCAGGTACTCCATATCAGCGACCTCAGTAGTCATTAGACACCGTGAGAGAGCAGAATGGGGTGCTCTGCGAAACTAACGGACTTCGAACGAGGTCAGGTGATTGGGTGTCACATGTGTCATACGTCTGTACGCGAGATTTCCACACTCCTAAACATCTATAGGTCCACTGTTTCTGATGTGAAGTGGAAACGTGAAGGGACACGTACAGCACAAAAGCGTACAGGCCGACCTCTTCTGTTGACTGACAAAGACCGCCGACAGTTCAAGACGGTCGCAATGTGCAATAGACAGACATCTATCTAGACCACCACACAGGAATTCCAAACTGCATCAGGATCCACTGCAATTACTATGACAGTTAGGCGGGAGGTGATAAAACCTGGATTTCATCGTCGAGTGGTTACTCATAAACCACGCATCACGCCAGTAAATGCCAAACGACGCCTCACTTGGTGTAAGGAGCGTAAACATTGGATGATTTAACAGTAGAAAAATGTTGTGTGGAGCGTCGAATCACGGTTCACAATGTGGCGATCCGATGGCAGGGTGTCGGTATGGTGAATGCCCGGTGAATGTCATCTGCCAGCGTGTGTAGTGCCAACAGTAAAATTCGTAGACGGTGGTGTTACGGTGTGGTCGTGTTTTTCATGGATGGGGCTTGCACCCCTTGTTGTTTTGCGTGGCATTATCACAGAACAGGTCTACATTGATGTTTTAAGCACCTTGTTGCTTCCCACTGTTGAAGAGCAATTCGGGGATGGCGACTGCATCTTTCAACACGATAGAGCACCTGTTCATAATGCACGGCCTATGGAGGAGTGGTTACACGACAATAACTTTCTTGTACTGAACTGGCGTCCTCAGAGTCCTGACGTGAATGCTACAGAAGAGCTCTGGGATGTTTTGGAACGCCAACTACGTGCCAGGCCTCACCGACCGACATCGATACCTCTCCTCAGTGCAGCAGTCCGTGAAGAAAGGGCTGCCATTGCCCAAGAAACCGACCAGCACCTGATTTAACGTGCATTTGCGAGGGTGGAAACTGTCATCAAGGCTAAGGGTGGGCTGACACCATAGTGAATTTCAGCGTTACCGATGGAGGGCGCTACGAACTTGTAAGTCATTTCCAATCAGGTGTCGGGATACTTTTGATCACAGAGTGTATGTGAGTTCAAAACTTGGTGAAATGTTGTTCATCAGTCATGTGTTACATTATTATAAACAAATACACTGATCAGCCAGAATATTATGGCCACCGACCTAGTATCGATATAAGCCCGTCCAGGCGATAGCAGCACCACCTGGCTACGAATGACGGATTGTCAGACACATACAGGTGCATGTAGTGCCAGTGAGCGTGATGTCCGTGTGTAGAAAGGGAAAGCTGTGCTATCTATCTCAGTTTGACCGAGAACAGGGTGATGGCCAGGATGGTCGGCACGAGCATTTCGGGCACTGCACGGTTATCGAGTTTTCGAGGAGTGTTGTGGTGAGTGTTTTCAACACTTGGCGAAGACAATGCGAAACCACGTCCAGAGGTCGTGAGATTGGGCGGCCTCCCCTCGTTACAGATATCGGACGTCGTAGGGTGGGCAGACTGGTTAAACAGGTCAGGAGGCGAACTGTGGCGGAAATAACATCGGACTTTAATGTTGGGCAGAGTCTGAACACACAGAGCAGCGTTATTAAGCGTGTGGCCATAACGTTTCGGCTGATCAGTGTACCTCTGTTTGGCCGGACGGGGATGAGGAACTTGCTCGTCGCTACCGCAAATCCGCGCCTTAAGCACTGCCTAGCCTTGCTGGGCTCGACCATTGGGAAGTGTCGGACATATCCCTCGCCATCTGGATCGGCTCACTGGACGTGACGTGTGGTCTGTACCTGCGGTGTTGGCCAACAGTGGTGCAGCGACGTGACACGGATAGTGCCGGCTGGCAACAGGTGCCTGGGTTCAATAGATCAGCCGCTCGCGCGTCGCCTTATCGGAATATGCGCGCGGAATTAATGTCGGCCGGCGCACGGTCATCGGCGTTTTCACTTTCCCAGAGTCCCGCGCCGGCGAGCCGATTTGCATACAGAGTCTGTCCCAGCACGGCCCCCCTCTGCGCCCGTAAACCACGGGGCGGTAGCGCGCTCTCCCTACACTCGTACCGAGCTCAGCTGCGTCGCCAGTCACGCTTAACGTCGTAGACGCCGCCACCAGAGCCGCCACCGACCACCCCTGGCTGTCCTGAATTAGTGCTCCCCGGCGTTGCTTGGACTGCGTTACATACCTACCACTGTAGTACTGCACGTGGACGTGCCAGGTTCAGTTTGTCGCACTTCGATCCCCTGCCACCTCTGTGTACTCTCCTAATGCACGCGTGCCCCCAGGCTCTGTTCTCTCCTCCTGTTCTTTCTATTCTCTACACTGCCGATATGCCCACACCACCTCCACGGGTCCATCTCCTTCAGTACGCCTTCAGTACGATAAAATATTTGGGACCAACGTTCGGCTGGCAGTTACTATGGGAACCACAACTGCTAAATACCAAATATAAAATGCACGATAGACTAAAACTACAAACTGGGAGAACTTTAAGGTTACACTCCTCCACCATCACCCACAGCTACAAAACATGGATCTGGGACATTCTCTACTACGCAAGTGTTGCATGTATATCCGCTCGGTCCGTCTACAGACCGATTAAAATTACTTGACAGTTGACGCCTGTCACTTGACGCTACAGTGTCGTTACATCCGCTGTCGGCCTCCGCTCGGTTATAGAAAACTCTCAAACACGGCGCGTCACTTCGCAAATGCTGTTGAAGTGTAGCATTGCTGGAAGAGGCCTCCGGGAGATATGACTCAAATGGTAGATTCTCTCTAGACGACTGATTTTAAGTGACGAGTAAATGAACTGCGGCAGACGACAGGTTTTGTGGACCTGAATTTAAACTCGCGTCCTAACCTAACCACAACCTCGTGATGTGCAATGTATCCGAGAAAACGGCGATCGACAATCTGCAGCGGAACTAAAATCACATTCACGTTGTTCACAGCTTTTGAGCGTAGCCGCTACGAGTAAAATCAAGACAGAATAATTTCATGATATGTTTGTTTGCATAGCCGTCTACTGCAGCCAAATTTCGGTTAACGGTAAAAAAAGGAACTCTAATTGGTTTCCAGAAACTATCCTCATGTTGGCTACATGGGATGCTGCGTTTATAACCGATGAGCGGTCCCGGTTGGCACCTGGTTGCAGATTATAAGTGGCACAAGCGGATTCCAAACGAAGACAAAATGACAGGAGAAAAATAAGAGTCAATAAAAAAGTCAATACGATATTAAAAACGTCGTGGCAAAGTATTACAAATAAAAATATAGATTTAAACCAAAAATTGAACAGAAATGATAACCAGTCATCCGATTAGATTTAGAAAAATAACAAGATATCGCCGCATTTGACGAGATTCGTGAGCCGTGTCGGCTAGTTTTCCGAGCTGTTATATGAGTTAAGACTCACCGGCCATCTGTCCATCTTCTTCTGTGCGGATGCACAAACAGTGCCCGAACTCTTAACGGGAATCGGCAAAAAGCCGCGAGTAATAATGGTTAGGAACACTAAGAATATAGTGCGGGACAGTAAGTTGCGAATGTGGGTCTCACGGGCATACTAGAGCTAAGTCCCTGCAGTCACCTTACCCTCTATTTCCTCGGTGGCTCAGATAGATAGAGCGTCTGCCATGTAAGCAGGAGATCCCGGTTTCGACTCCCGGTCGGGGCACCCATTTTCAACTGTCCCTGTTGGCTTATATCAACGACTGTATGCAGCTAAGGGTATTCATTTCATTGTAATGTTATATGTTTGCTTATGGGCGCATTTCATTTTCCTGTTACGCCACCGGTTGACGCTTCGGGCTTCTTGTGGTTGGCTCTTTGTTATAGGGAGGTTGTTGACAGACGGAGGAGCAGTGAGAGAGAGAAGGGCCGGCTATTTGTACAGGGCCGGCTATTTGTACAGGGACGTGTTGGTGTGGAGTGTTGGGCTCTACGCCGTTGCGCCCGATTAACTATCTAGATTCGGGAGTGACTGTCTGCTGATGTGCGCACCGTGATGGCGTTGATTTTCTCTGGTAACCGCCCTCCCTACCTTATTTTTGGGTCAGGTACTTCAGTTTATGGATTTTGGCACATGGTTCAAATGGTTCAAATGGCTCTGAGCACTATGGGACTCAACTGCTGAGGTCATTAGTCCCCTAGAACTTAGAACTAGTTAAACCTAACTAACCTAAGGACATCACAAACATCCATGCCCGAGGCAGGATTCGAACCTGCGACCGTAGCGGTCTTGCGGTTCCAGGCTGCAGCGCCTTTAACCGCACGGCCACTTCGGCCGGCTTTGGCACATGTGATCCTGTGTTGAACTAGCTCCCGTTAAGTTGATTTTCCAACTGTTCGCCATCACTCCGTACTCAAGCTATTAAATTCACCCCCTTCTCTGTGTGAAGGGTATTAAACTGTGATTTCCTTTTTATTGCAATTTTTTCAGCGTTTCGGTGATCTTTGTTTTTATTGCTTGGCTGTGAAATTAATTTGCTGTAATATGTTGTATGGTATCACACATATTAGCGACCACTGACGTCGAATATCGAGCCTGACCATTAAGGCGGCAAGTTGTCACTTGCTCGACTTGTGCACGAATTGTAACATCGGGTATGGTTGTGGTAAGCAAAGGCCCGCGACTCGATGAGTGTTGGCTTTTTTTCCTGTATTCGCGTTGGAAGGTCTTGGTGAGATCCAGCACTTCTCTTAAAAGAAGGTGTGGTGTCACCGCCAGACACCACACTTGCTAGGTGGTAGCTTTAAATCGGCCGCGGTCCATTAGTACATGTCGGACCCGCGTGTCGCCACTGTGATCGCAGACCGAGCGCCACCACAAGGCAGGTCTCGAGATACGGAATAGCACTCGCCCAGTTGTACGGACGACATTGCTAGCGACTACACTGACGAAGCATCGCTCATTAGCCGAGCAGATAGTTAGAATAGCCTTCAGCTAAGTCCATGGCTACGACCTAGCAAGGCGCCATTAGCCTTACATAGCAATTGATAATTATCGTCTAAAGCATGTCTCAACAAGAACGATGTATACAACAAGGATGGATTAAAGTTAAGTATTCCAAAAGCAACGTACTTTTCTTTATAGCATTCAGTGAGCGTCCTGTTTCAGACTTCCCGATATTCTGCGTGAGCTTATAGCCTGCATATCGGCCCCCTCAAAATAACACTGTGTCGGCACTTCTGTCGACACATCAGAAGGAATTGGTTTTTTACTGTTGCACTTTATCACTACTGTGATTTCATGCTTAGGTATTAGCACTCAAGCATTTCTTGCTACTTCTTAAGTTTACTTAAGTAAATTTGCTTTGGGAGTTTTTGTTAACAGTTTGCTGCTTAATCAAATTAATTGTCACGTTTGATCAGTACTGTTAAACGATTAACAAGTTATCACCTTTGTTTTAATCACGCAGTCACTGTAACACTTCATGTTTGGTCGGTGACTGGGGCGGGGTTTTGATTTGGTATTTCTGTGTCGGGCCTTGGGAATTTACTTATTTATGATGCTCAGTCTTACATGAGCTATATGGCTGTTTCTTTGCCCTCGGCTTCTCGAGTTGTTCGTAGCGTTGGAGCCGTTGGCTCCGGTGTGTTATCCACTACCCGCCGATCCACCGGGCGTGGCTAGTCCACTTCGGCTGAGAACTTGTGTGCGGCGTGCTGCCCCGCCTCCTGTCTTGCCGTAGCCACTGAGGCGGCGCAGCCTCCTCGCTTTCTAATATGTATGGCATTCGGACTTTTAGTTTAAAACAAAGTGTCCGCTACCATCAGCCATCCTAGCCAAGACTTTCCTACGCCAGCCTGGCCTTATTACAGCTGCCTTAAAAATTGCTTTGATTTGAAGAACTTTCAATCCGGTAATTGTGGATTGATTGCTGAACCCGTAAATTCTCAAATCGTTTTTACCTTTCTTTTCCAAAATTTCGAAATATTTTTCTCGTGATCCTCAACCTTTAAATTTTAAAATACTGTTACCTTTCCTGTTTGAAAAACTGCTTGCGGAAAAGAGACTCTCCAACTTGGTGAAATATTGAACATGTGTATCTTAAAAATTTTGTTACTGATCCCGTCTGAGGTAGTGCTAATGCCTAACGGGCTTCAGTTTGTCAAATGTTGAACTTGTAAAATTTTGAATATTGTTACCTTCGTGTTTGAAAAGTTCCTAACGTGAGAGAGCTCCTCCTGTCTTGTGAAATGCTCAACATGGAAAAAAAGGTTAACCTTCTGTCTAAAATTTTTTGTAATCGTAGCGCTGTACTTATAAATTTTTTATAAATAAGGACCAGCTTCCTTGCCTTGTTTTAAGTTTAATATCTAATGAGCGGTTCTCAAATTGTTACGATAATGCTCTTTTTGTTATTGTAGAAAAGTCATGTTTGCCTGGATGGAATCTTACGAGTGCCTAAAGGGCTCACGAGTTGTATTTTTACCGATGTTGAACTTGGTATTCTAAAGAGGTATTACTTTTCCTGTGAAAAAGAAAAAAATGCAACTGCTAAAAGAGGTATTTAAACCACCTTGTGTAACTTGTGTTGACTTGCCTTAAACTTCTGTTCTGTCAAGGCTACTTTATTTCAAGTTTGTTACCTCTGATTTGTCGCCCTGAAATCAACCTTAAAACAGTTACTATTGATTTGTATGTTACTAATGTTTTAAGCATATCTTATTAAGTAAAGGATTATCAACTATTGTAGCCGGCCGGGGTGGCTGAGCGGTTGTAGGCGCTACAGTCTGGAACCGCGCGACCGCTACGGTCGCAGGTTCGATTCCTGCCTCGGGCATGGATGTGTGTGATGTCCTCAGGTTAGTCAGGTTTAAGTAATTCTAAGTTCTAGGGGACTGATGACCTCAGAAGTTAAGTCCCATAGTGCTGAGAGCCATTTGAACCATTTTTGAACCAACTATTGTGAAGCAACAAATGGCTTTCTGTAAACTCAGCCTGCATCTTCCACCGGCCCATTAAGTTGTTGTCATATCCTTGGCCGTCCACTGAGATCTCAATTCGAATCTTTTTACCTCCAACACGTGAGGTTTTTATCCTAACCACTGAGAAAGGCCATTTCGTTGCAAACTACTGCTGTGTTTATAACCCTGGTGACCCAGTCACAACGACTAACTGACTGCCTTCAAAAATTCACACAGCGTCTTGTGAAGCTAATCTAATGTAAGCTGATCTCTATGGTTATAATAACTGTACAAATGACTTTGAATCGCGTCTTGTGCTGAAGGATACAGTATTAGTGCTAGTGCTTTGTATTTCGTTAGAGTCGTGCGTGTGTTATCACCAGCCGGCCGGTGTGGCCATGCGGTTCTAGGCGTTTCAGTCTGGAACCGCGTGACCGCTACGGTCGCAGGTTCGAATCCTGCCTCGGGCATGGATGTGTGTGATGTCCTTAGTTAGGTTGAAGTAATTCTAAGTTCTAGGGGCTGATGACCACAGATGTTAAGTCCCATAGTGCTCAGAGCCATTTATTATCACCAGACGGATGTACAGTTTGGCAGTCAGGGTGTGTGGGATGGCCACGAGAGTGCTCCTGCTTTCATACGAACTGCAACACAGACCATAACTCCAGGTATAGGTCCAGTGCGTGTAGCACGCAGACAGGTCGGCTGCAGGTCGCCAACTGGCCTCCTCCTATCCAGCACACGACCGTCACCACGAGCCAGAACCAGCATTCATCAGAAAACACAACAGGTCTCCACCCTGCTCTCCAATGAGCTCTCGCTTGACCCCAAGGAAGAAGCAAATGGCGGTGGAGTTAGTGGAATACACGCTACAGGGCGTCTGGATCGGAGCTGTCTTTCAAGCAACCAATTTATAACAGTTCGTAATCTCACTATGGTGACAACTGCTGCTCAGATTGTTATTGCACTTGCAGTCCGAGGCGCCGGAGCCATACGCCGAACAGATGGTCTTCCCTCTCCGTGGTGCCACGTGGACGTCCGGCACCGTATATTCCCGTGACCACTGCTGCTAGCAGTCATTAACCGTGGCCACATTCCTGCCAGGTTTTTCTGCAGTATCGCAGAAGGGACATCCAGCTACTGAAGAATTATGAAGATCCTGGACAATAAAGATTCCCTCTATAAAAATCAACATGGATTCCGCAAACAGAGATCCTGTGAAACTGAGTTCGCTCTGTTCCTCCATGAGATCCACAGTGCCGTAGACAATGGCGCTCAGGTAGATGCTGTGGTCCTTGACTTCAGGAAGACATTTGGCACCGTCTCGCACTGCAGTTTAGTGAAAAATATACGAGCTTATCGAGTATCGGAGCAGATTTGCGTCTGAATTCAAGAACTCAACATGTCGCTTTTAGCGGAACAAAATCCACAGATGTAATTCCCGGTGTACCCCAAGGGCGTGTGATAGGACCGTTACTGTTTACAATATATATAAAATCATAAAGAAGAAAGCGTCGGATGCTCTCTAAGGTTCTTCGCAGACGATGCGGTTCTCTGTAAGAAAGTAGCAACGCCAGAAGGTAATAATGATTTGCAAAATGACCCTGCAGAGGACTGGTGAATGTTGCAGGTTCTGGCATTTGACAATGAACGTAAATAAATGTAACATACTGCGCATACATGGGAAAATAAAACCCCTACTGTGCAGCTACGCTGTTGTTAACAAACCGCTGGAAACAGTATGTGCGTCAAATATCTAGGAAGAATATCCGGAGTGACTTTAAGTGGAATGAGAATATAAAACAAATAGTGGGAAAAGCAATGCCAGACTCAGATTCATAGGAGGAATTTCAAGGAAATGTGACTCATCCACGAACGAAGTGGCTTATAAGACGTTTTTTCGAGCCATTTTGAGTATTATCCATCTGTCTGAGGTCCCTACCACATAAGAGTGATAGAAGAGGGAGAGAAGATCCAACGAAGACCGGCAAGTTTCGTCACGGGATCGTTAAGTTAGCACGAGAGCTTACGGAAGTTCTCAACAAAATCCATTGACAGACGTTACAAGAGAGGCGTTGTGCATCACGGAGATATTGGTACTGAAACGTCGAGAGAGCACCTTCCGGGAAGAGTCGGGACACATATTACTTCCCCTACATTCGAGAAATTATAGCCAAGTATCATGTAGATGTAGACGCAAATGTCGTATCTGTATTATACGACCTCGTTCAAAGTTAGTGAGGTTTCGATGACAGCATCTTTTTCGCCTTAATGGCATTCTGACTAACAGCCCACTACGTTAAATGTCAAAGATAACTCAGGCTCACGACCGTTATAGCGTGTATTTAAAGCAAACCTTATGCTACTGGCGCGAAATGTCAACAGACATCATCTTCCAGATGTAGAAACACGCCTACCAACTTTCGTTTATGTCGTAAAACTTGTTCTTGGTACTGTGATTTTTTTCTCCATCAGTATATTTCGACTAATAAAGAATTTTTTGATAGGCTGTATGGTAAATTTTTCTGCAGTGGCACTGCTAATATTGCTGTTGAGGTATAACCACGGCGTTTTCTAAATAGTCTAGTTACGTTCCGACGCAGTATGTCTTGAAAACTGTCGATTTCTGAACTGCATATTTAATCCAAACAAAGGGATCAACGAAATGTGCTGGAACAATGCCAAGTCATCAACATCGTTCAGCACAGTGGCGGCTCGCGAGTATACACTCTGGGTGTTCGCAAATTTTTAGATTCAGAAAATCTCGAGAGTGTGAAGTTAATAGCATCAGCTGTATGGCAGTTATGCTTTTCAATAAGTTTATACAACTACAGCCACTGCCAATAACAACAATAATAATAATGAGAAACATAGCTTATCTGACAAAACAAAGAATTGTTTTTGTGGAATTTTATTGTTTTGTACATAACTGAGAACAGTTTAGGACAATAAAGAAATAATGTAGATTTCGAAACTGTCGATTACGCATTTTTGTATAAGTGGGAGTTTTCGTTCTTCTCATTTTTGCTGACAATTGTGCAAGATCCCTAACATATGTGTTAGTTCACGAATTTACTTCCGAGCTGAAAATCAGATATTCTTACGCTGCACCCACACAACAGCTTGTGCTAACTGTACACTTCTCTGTTAGATGTTGGCTTGTAGTCATGCTTATTTGATTTCGTCACCCTCTCAATCAAAGGATCGGCTCTCGGAGGCCCTGGATCCTTTGCGGCTAACTTTTTCTTCCCAGAATGAGATTTCTCACTCTGCAGCGGAGTGTGCGCTGATATGAAACTCCGTGGCAGATTAAAGCTGTGTGCTGGACCGAGACTCGAAGTCTCGACTTCTGCCTTTCATGGGCAGTTGCTGTAACGACTGAGCTACGCAAGCGCTACTCACGACCAGTCCTCACAGCTTTACTTTTCTGTTAGCGTTTAAAGTAGATTTAATATAGTTAGTGTTTACACTGCACATGAAAGCCGATTTCCGCACTAACAACTACCAACTCCAAACACAAAGTGCCGTATGTGGAAATAATTAACCTCAAGTAGTAATGCCTACCAACATGGTCACTTGACTAGAGTACAAATTAGGCGCTGAGATCCATACGGGCCTAAAGCACACCACTGTCGATCCCCACATTTGAGTGAATATCAGAAAAACCAGTGACACAGCTTTCCGTGAATTCTCATATACAGAATGTGGGCCTACAGCACACATAAATCTGACTCATTACGAGATCAACAGATTTCAGAAGCATGAATAATTACTACAATCTCAAAATTGATGCTGATGTGTTTTAGCCCCTTGTGATTCTCACAAGGGAAGCTACCCATTGCAGCCCGCTCAGATTTCATGGTAATAGAGCCCAGTGGATAGCCTGTCAGAAACTGAACACAGATCAAGCATGAAAACAGGAAGAAGTTGCATTCAACAGTGAAAAAGAAAGCAAAATAGAAACAGTGAGCGGTCCAAGCTAGAGAACTACATGACTGAGCAGAGCCGAAAGGCAACGGCTTCGTGGTCCAGTGGTGACGGAGTTGGACAACAAAGCGGACGAGCCAGTGTTATAAGCTCCATCGTGCCAGTTTTTTTTCTCACAAAATCATGAACTTTCCTTCGGGTCTTTGACGTTTCCGTTCGCTGTATTCAAATTTATGTCTGTGTCGTGGTGTAATGTCCGTTTGCAATGGTGAGGTGTGAGGAAGAGACCTATGATGACAACTGATTCTGCAGAACTACTCTAATAGTTGCCGAGAGAAAGTGGTTTTCGAATGGGAACCACCAACATTTGATGACAAGGCGACATGTGAACTGAATTCTCCACCGGAAAACATGTCTGGTGCGTCACACACGGCATTAGTGACAGTATGTGTTTCATATGGTGGGAATCTCTTATCGACGCACCTAACTTGCACTCCTGATGAGCGACTTAGGTATTCATGTGAACGTGATCATTCCCATATAAATGATGAAAATATAATAGTTTATCACATAAGCTGCAACAAACGAACGCAGCAGTTTCGTAATCACACAGTTTTCCCTGTTCTCTATCAAAACATATGGTTTTAATGTTTTTGAAGTTGTGTTCCATTTTGGAAGTTTTGATTCTTGAATTCCGTTATTGTAATATTGTTCACACTCGTTTATTTGTTTTTTCCATTTCTGTGAGATGTGCCTGCTCTCATTATTAATTACATTTACTTGCGAAGTAAGGTATTCTTACCACATGAGTCTCATTCTCGTATAACCAGTGTGTAGTATGACAATTGCCAAAACCACAGAAAGAGAACAAACATTTGAATGACTGAACGAGCAGTTGATAATTTTGTGAAAAAAATAAATAAAAAACAAGGCATGAGAGAGTTCTGAACACTGCTTATCCACTTCGCAGTCCAACACCGTGATGACTTAACCACGACGACGTTTGTAGGGACGTACGCTCGCTGTTGTACTTGGACCTTTCGCTGTATCTATTTTGCTTTTTTTTCACAGTTCAGTGCAACTTATTCTTGTTTTCATGTTTTCAGTTTTTGACGGGCTACCTGGTAGACCATCTTACCAATAAATCTGAGGGTGTGTGTGAAGTGGAGTTTCCCTTATCAGCGACTGAAATGGATTACTGTATGGTAAACTTCTAACTTAAAATACTATAAGTCATCCATAAACGCACAAAATAGGTTTACTCTTAGTACAACTTTAACGTATACTGACATCAGGTCTAATTTTACTGCAGTATATGGTGAGTGAATTAGCATTTTTTGAGGAGTGTGCTATCATCTAGCAGGATCTATACAGAGTGAACGGGGTAAACGTTTGCTGCAGTGTGCTACCACCTGATGGCACTGACGTAAACTTCTAATTTATGGCAGGGGCTAGCTGTGCACATCGTGGACTTGCACTTTGTTTATCAAGTCGGTGTGTATTTGGCTTGTAAGACGGTTACGTCACGCGAGTTGCGCATGCGCAAACGCTCCTTAAAACGTGCACAACTGAAGGTGTGCTCACGACTCTGATGCCACATTTCACAGAGTCTAGAGGAGCAGTAGCGCAGTAGATTTTAGTACCGTATCTTCCAGATTGCAACATCTATGTTACACTTAACAACATTAAAGGAAAAATAGCCAATAAATCCGCAAGGTGTCGAAAGTTATGCTGCTCAAATGCTGTTATACAGCAGCCGCCACTGGTTCAGCATGATCGTAAGAATACTGTCCGACAGTTATCTGCATGTCCCAATACGTATGCATAACGAAAAGCTTGTATCCTTCTCACCTTTTGTGTGTGTAATATTTTCGCATTGGACATAGCAGAACTGTATCCTACTTTTTACTTTGATTCTTTACAAATGAGCCGCTACTTGTCTTTGCTTCGGTGACAAAATTGCATTCACAAGGCACATATTAAATTTCATGCAGTTACACAAAGACGAAATCGGTTAAATTTTTATGCCATTGCTGCCTTCAAAATGTTTGTCATAAACATGCAGTTAGTTACCAGGTTATTAGCAGTTTTTGACAGTTATGAATTTTAAAATTTTTAACACATGCTTCATTGTATCACTAGGTAAATATAAAAACTGTTCAGGTAATCTTTCCTGCGAGAATGCTTCTAAAATGATTTCTTTCACTAAATATGAAAGGGAAGCCTTTACTCTGTAAATTGGTTCAAAATACAGGGTGCCCATAACTAAAGTTCACGTTTTAAAACGCTGTAGAAAGAGAACCACTGCTTACAGTGACGTAAAATGGGAACAGCATATTATTAACGCCGGGGGAAACGTCATGAAAGAACAAAAAGGAAACACCAGCAAACTCGTGACACACACCTGTTCCTCAGTTTACGTTCGAGAAGCTCAACATGACTGTCTCCATAAAGGATAACGGGCTGCTGGTTCTTTTAGGACGGTGACTATGCTCCAGTAGCCCTACAGAAGATGTGGACATTCTATGGTTTGCTAAGAGTCTGGAAAAAATGATTTAAAAATTCGAAAAGACAGATTCTTTCGAAGAGCAGTGTGGCAGAGGGAGGAAAATAATTGATCCGATGTCTGTTGAAGATGTGGCCACAGCATTGCGGGAGTGATCGAGAGGTGGTGTGCAACCATGCAAGTGCACAGGGAATTGCCCGAACGTTGGACATACCTGAGAGCTCGAAGCAGGAAATCCTGCTAAACATTCTGACGCGCTGCATTGCTACCCACATAGAATCACTCATTTGCAGAAGTTGCTTCCTGCTGACCCACCGTCAAGGCAAGTAATGAAGAAAGTGAATTCCCACGGAACATCCTATGGGCAAATGAAGCCCATTTCCATCTCCAAACACATGTCATTATGCAGAATATAGCAAACAGAATATCCACACACACATCAACCTTTATCATTTCATCCTGCAAAGGTGCGGACTGACGGCATCGTTTGTTGCAGAGCCGTATTTTTTCGAGGAGAAGAGTCGTGGGCGTCCTGTTACCTGTACCATCACTGGTAAACGCTGTGAGAGTCTTTTGCGCAGCCGCGTCACTACAACCTTCCAACAGCGTGGAAATGTGGGTGCGATCATTTTTATGCAAGATGGCGCTCCTCAGCACATTGCACAGCCAGGGACGGGACTGCTGCAGAGACATTTCGGAAATTTCAGAATTATCAACCTTCATTTCAAATTCTGCCATTTCTCTGCAACCTAGCTGGCCAGATCAGCTGTTTGTGCAATTATCTGAAAGATGTTGTGTACAGTGCTCCAATTACGAACTTACGTAAACTGAAGGCATGCACTGTGCAACGCATTCTGAACGTGAGCGCCCCTCCCCCAAGACACTCCGATCTGTTGTGAAACACGCCGTTTCTCTCCATTTCAAGTTGCTATAGAAAATGACTGGAAAGCGTATTGAACTTGTCTTGCGCCAGTCTCTCGACAATTCTAAACCGATTTTTTTTTTTGCATTTTATGCGGTTTTTGGCTCCAGGAAATTAAAAGCTGATGTAATTTTGATTTTTATGCGTTTTTTGACCCCAGGAGAATTGTAAACCGATGTAATTTTGCTTTTTATGCAGTTTTTGACCCCGGGAGAATTGTAAACCGATGTAATTTTCGCTTTTTATGCGGGTTTTGGTCTCAGAACAGTTAAAAACTGACTTTTCCCACCCGGCGTGGTGCAATCCTACTGTGGTGGATGAGCTTACCTAACTAACAGTGCCGCAACTATTGACTCAAAATTTTGCAGTCATGCACAGTGAACAGTACTAATGATGTTATGTGGATTACAATTCATCTGTCATGCCGACTTCATTTACGTAGAGACATTCCAAAGTAGTTAAGCATTACGTTCGAGCTCCAACAGTCGCACTCATTTTACACCACTTTCCACATCGATGATTTAATTATTAACGTCCTTTGCTATAAAGTAGTGTGTCCCTCGCACATCCTGCCAACAACCAGACCATTACTTCCTCCTCCTCAAGTCTCATTGTCTCTGTGTGCTCTGATTTTACACACGTTTAAATTTCTCTGAGCAAAGTACTTTTGTACTTACACAATAGAAATATGCATGTGTAGTATTTTATTTGTAAGTTTACTTACGTTCCATAAAATAGAGGGTGTAGGTTAAAGAAAGAACGAACGAAAGAAATAATTAACCAAAGAAAATTTCGTCGCAACAATACTGTGCGGCTTAAATTTTGTCAGTGATTGAATGTCCGTCGTAATGTAGTTTTCTTAATGTTGTTTACTAAATGAACGACGTGTATGGGAAATTATATCAATAGGTTTTTCATAATAGTCTCTGTTATTATTTAAAAAGGGAATTTTATTTGTAGTTCCATAGCTGACGAAGTATTTATGTGCAAATATTACTTTTTTTGTGGTTTTAGGGCGCACAACCACAATGGTCATTAGCGCCCAATGCAAATATTACGTTAGTGCTTAAGTTCGAAGCGTTTTTCCATAAGTTCAATGAATGCAACAGACACACATAACAGACTTTAGTCAACAACAATATAATCGTCTTCACAATTTGCAACAGTGTGACAACGCTGGGGTAACTTTTCGATGCCGTGACTGCAGAAATCACGTGGTTTTAGGCGAAGAAATCGTCGAGCCATATTAGGAGCGAATTTTCGTATCGATAGAAGTTCCTTCAAAGTTGTTCGATAGAGAGCAGAAAAGGTGAGAATCTGAGGGCGCAAGATGGGATGGACCCGTTGAGGGCGAAATAACTTCATAACCCGTCTCCTGTATGACGGTTTCTGTCAGTCTAGCAGAATGCGATATTGTGGAACAGCATCACGCTGTCTTGGGAAGCAATTCGTAGTACACCACACCGTCGCTGTTCCACCAGATGCAAAACATTATCTTTTGTAGATGCACTCAGGTCTTTATACAGGGAGTTGCTGCTTTGTTTGAGCTCAACCACTCCTTTCTTTTCCTTATGTTAGCATAAAGACACCATACAGGACAGGAACGGTCGGTGTTGTTTACGAGCCATCTGACGACGAGGAAGCAAAGATGCAAATGCGGACAATCGCTTATTTGTTTGATTTTGGCTCAGAACCTGCGGTAACCATACGCTCCATTTTTGAACCTTCCGAATATCATGCATATATCGCACTATGATTGAATTATCACAATTCATCACATCTGCCAGTTTCTCGAGTACAATGACGTGAATCATTGTGGATTAATCTGTTTAAACAGCCTTCATCAAGCCCCGAAGGTCTTCTTGAATTTGGAGAGTCACTACTGTAAAAACGATCAACCTTAAATCGAGAAAACTATTTTCTGGCAGTACTGTATTATTCCCATACACGGCGCAAATGTTTCTGGCTGCTTCCGTTGCTGTCACACCTCTATTGAACACAAACAGAAGAATAAGTCGGAATCGTTCCATTTTCTCAATTTCTTCACTTGGCACTCCATTTTCTAGCGTCCACAGCTCTAGTCACTATCCCCAAATGACAAAATGACAACATGTGAACTAAAAACGAACATTGAACTACAAATAAAAAATGACCAACGGTAAATATAGTCATAGCAATCGGAAACCAAGATGCGAAACAAAAACCCCAGGAACTTGTGCACCAACCTAATAGTAGTTCAATAACTAAGCTTCAGTTTTTTTTAAGTTTATTAATTTATATTTCATTCTTTGCGACCAATATCAAGGTCACAGCCGCAGTATGAAACGCTCCAGTAATCGGCCAGTCTGGAACATCGTCTATGTAAGAACAAATGGAAGACACATGACAAACGATATGCCGTAGTGCAAGCAGCTCTTTTCTCAGTAAGAGTGCACAGGCGCATTACCGAGTTGGATGACATGAACATGTGTTCATCGCCGGCGGCGATTCCTGTCGTGTGTGAAACCGACTGTCATTGAGAAAACGTGACCGATTGACACTCGTCCGCGGTCCCTGCCAGTTATGATCGTTTTATGAGTGCTGCCCTCAAGACGTGTTACATGACTGCTAACGTTACACCATTCCTTACAACACACAGCACCATAAACGCTATGACGCGTCCAAACAAGATAGCTCTTTCTAACATGTGTCACAACTCCACGCCGACTAATTGTACGGTGCTTGCCAAGTTACTCCGGTGAATTACGTCAGCGGTGGGGAGCCAGGTGGCCGGCTGGGGTCTTCTTGTAACTGGGTAACTAATAGTCTATCTGCTAAGCTCACTTGCCGTTTCAGTATACTTCCAACGTGGTGCAGCTCCTGCACGTCCTACCAGACTATGGATCTGGGCGTAAGAGTACCATCCAACCTTCTGGACATCTCCAAAATAACACCATTTAGATGGTTGATTGCAGGACTGCATTAAAACAGAAGTACTTAGAAGCCAGATGAATAGCTGAGACGAAACCTGTTCAGGCTGCAGCCGGGCGAGCAATCGCACACGCGCTCCCTCTCCGCCTCGGGACCCAGTATTCGCGGTGAATGGCAAGGCCAGAAGTCATTATCAGGGGAGGTTTGATAAGTCTGGCAAGAAAGCAAGGAAAAAAGTATGAGATTTTCACTCTGCAGCGGAGTGTGCGCTGATATGAAACTTCCTGGCAGATTAAAACTGTGTGCCGGACCGAGACTCGAACTCGGGACCTTCGCCTTTCGCGGGCAAGCGCTCTACCAACTTTTTTTTTTTTTTAATCTCATTTTGTTCGCTTTCGTTCGTTGTATCTGCTCTCGGCGGACGTCCCCTGACGCCCGTTGATGTTCATTATTGATCCATTCACTCAGTTTTTTGATTACAGAGGGCCGCTAATCCTCTGACTGAACACGCTGAGCACTGTGCCGGCAACCAACTGAGCTACCCATGCACGACTCACACCCCGTCCTCACAGCTTTACTTCTGCCAGTACCTCGTCTCTTACCCTCCAAACTTTGCAGAAGCTCTCCTGCGAACCTTGCAGAACTAGCACTCCTGAAAGAAAGGATATTGCGGAGACATGGCTTAGCCACAGCCTTGGGGATGTTTCCAGAATGAGATTTTCACTCTTCAGCGGAGGATGCGCTGATATGAAATTCCCTGGCAGATTAAAACTGTGTGCCTGACCGAGACCCGAACTTGGGACCTTTGCCTTTAGCGGGCAAGTGCTCTACCAACTGAGCTACCGAAGCACGACTCACGCCCCGCAGCCTCGCAGCTTTACTTCTGCCAGTACCTCGTCTCCTACTTTCCAAACATTCTGGAAACGTCTCCAAGGCTGTGGCTAAGCCATGTCTCCGCAATATCCTTTCTTTCAGGAGTGCTAGTTCTGCAAGGTTCGCAGGAGATCTTCTGCAAAGTTTGGAAGGTAGGAGACGAGTGCTTGGGTAGCTCAGTTGGTAGAGCACTTGCCCGCTAAAGGCAAAGGTCCCGAGTTCGAGTCTCGGTCCAGCACACAGTTTTAATCTGCCAGGAAGTTTCAAGAAAAAAGTTTTTTCCTAAGTAACTCACCTTATGCCTCGACATAGTCTTCTTTGAGGAGTTTACACTTGACCCAGCGGTTCTCCAGCTTTCTCAACCCAAAGGAAAAATAGGTTCTCTCAGACTCTGCAAAAGAGTCGTTGACCCCAAGTATCACTTCCTTGTTTGATGGAGATTTCTTACCAACAGGCCAAAGTTTCAGGTTAGGGAACAGGAAGAATTCTCTAGGCGCTAAGTCTGGGGAAAATAGTAGATGAGGAAACTACTCAAAACTTAATTCGTGCATTTTCACCATTGCTATCACAGATGTGTGGGAGCACTTTTTTTGCATGCCTTGCCTTGGTCGTTCTCCCGGCACAAGTTTCAAACGATCCAGCAGTGAGGCACAATAGGGTTCAGTTATGGTTCTGCTTTTTTGCAAGTGATCTGTGAACGTTATTCCTTGCAAACTCATACAACACTAACACAGTTTAACTAATCAAACAAACAGTAACTGAAATGGCGATATTACAATCGTAACCACGCTCTGCTACCAGTTGAAACCTTGGTGGTAGTCAAGGGAAGGCAGGATTCTGTTACGATTGTGGATGGGGCCTTAATCAGTTACTATTGGTTGCCTTTTACAGTTACACACATTTATTTTTAATACAGTAATTCCAGACTCAACAATAAATAAAAAATACCACATGTTATTGATGAAGGAATAAACAACTGTGTAAATAATAGTGTTTTCAGTGTGTTACAATTTAGCAAATCACCGTAAAATACAGATAAAGATAATGTTTTTTTTAAGCCACTGATGATCACGACTGAAGGGATTACACGCCAGGAATGGCAGTAAATAAGGTTTTAAGGCATACTGCTAAAATACAAATAACGAATTTCATTTTTTTTCAAAGCAAATGACTACAATCACGGTTGAAGGCCTTACACACCAGAAACGGCAATAATAGAAAAAAAGTTGAAACCTGCTGTAAAGCAGCAAATACATTAGCATAAGTTAATTAAAAAACAAGCAACTGATCGAGACAGTGCTACAGGAATCGACCTCTGAGAAGGTCCATCAACAAACACTTTCGCAAGCGATGAGATGTGAAGCCAAGAGTTGCAATCACTTCACAAGATGGTAACTCAGACCAGTGACAGTCTAACGAATGACTAATGATAATCTTGCTGAAGCTACCTGACGTCCAATAAACCAAATGCAAGAATGGAACAACACGCCAAAGCCAGAACCGGCGGAATGCACTACGCTCCCAGAACACTGTGCTTAGAGCGCCCGGGACGAGAAAGGAATCAATACCACAAGAGTACAAGAATCACAAACGGCCTACAATCAAGAAAGCTGTCAAAACTACCCGCCAGCAGCGGCAAGGCGATGAAATGTACTCTGCCGTTACACACACTAACCCCCAGGAAAGGTAACTGCGGCGTTAGCGGCCACCAGGCAGGAAAAATGCCGCTGGTTGAACTTAACAAATTGTAACAAGCTGAACGCAGTAAATAGTAATAAGAAGTCGAGGAAAGCTAATCAGACCCGCTTTCCCCAAGCACTCCACTTGCTGCTCTTCGCCTCGGAGACTCTATGAGTAGCAACACGAGCCCAAGTCACTGGAGAATCTCGAGATGTCACAATGGTGGAGGTTGCTCTACTTGAATTGAAATGCACTCATCTTAAAGACTGCAGGATCTGGTTTACGACGAGGTCATACACCCTCATGACCACAGCCGTTCCATCCGGCAGTCCATGCACGCCACCAGCAGTCCTGGCGTGTTCTCACACTGCGCGGACCTGGCTCCTTCTAAGTCCCCAACCGAACTGCCACACTCACACGACACGGAAAAGAAAACCAAAGACGTCCCTCTGAAGATAGGGCAACAGACGAGAAGAAGACAAACAACCACAACCATGCCAACTAAAGGATGCGGTCTATCCTCCAACAGAGGGCAGAAACCTACAAACAGCACCAACACGAGCCGCAGCACGACTCAACCTCCCCCTCTCCAGGAGAAACCTGGGGGTGGGGGGGGGGGGGTGTTAGGAGAGCCAACTAGCGGCCTAACGAAACTTAATTTGATTAAGGTCGACCCAGTATTGCTTACTGGTACGGTTGTCCTTAACCAGACGATTAACTGGGCCTAAAATCCGTATAATCGTGCACGGACCCAGAAAACGGATACTAAACTTACCACTGTTGCCAACGCGCACCTCCCTCCCGGGAAAATTACGGACATACACCTGATCTCCCGGCTTACCCCTGAAGGCTCGCCGATTACTGTTATAACGACCAGCTTGTCTATTGTGGGCCCTGAGAATATTGCACCTCGCACGATTGCAGTTTTCTTTGACGAACTGAGGGTTTATGTCCGCAGGGATTAGATCTTGAATCCCCATAAGGTCGAAAGGGGGGAATTAACAGGGTAAGCAAACATCAAGGAAACCGGAGTAACCTCTCAAAGCCTCATGGCAGGTGGTATTGAAGGCAAAGCTAAGCCGAGGCAGACTAGAATCCCGATTGCTGGGAGACTTCTGATGAAAGATAATCAGTGCGGATTAAAGGCTATGATTGACCCTTTCTGCAAAGGACCGCTGCGGATAATACGGAGTGGTAGTTACATGATTAGCACCGCTTTGAAAACAGAAGGTCTTGAAGAGAACTGAAAGAAAGACAGGCGCATTATCACTAACGATTTGCTTAGGAGGCCCAAAAACACTAAGTAGTTAAATGTGCAATTGTGGTGGCAGCAGTCGCCTAACGACTCGGAAGAAGCCAAGTAAACCTCGAAAACGCTTTAATAATAAATAATACAAACCGATAGCCTCTCTTGATGCGAAGTAAGGGGCCCACATAATCCATATAGAGTTTGTCCATGGGGCAATATTCAATCTCAGAACGAAGAAACCGCTGCTGAAGAGCGTTATTCGATTTGACCACACGACACAAGTGACACTGAGAAACCATTTATCTAACGTCTCGGTCAATAGACAGCCAAGTGAGATGGTCCTTAATCTTCTGCAAGGTCTTATAGGTTCCTAAATGCCCGCTAATCAACGAGTTGTGAAAATAATGGGAAACGGGACGCACTAGGGTGCCTGGTAGACAGATATTAATCTCTTTGGTACGTCCCATCCTTTTGCACAAAATGCCATTCCTGATAATGTATTCATTCAAATGCTACCCCGCCGAAAGCCGTTTCTTAATGGGTCCCCTAGTGGGATCCTGATCATGATGATCTGCAATGTCACTAAACAAACTAGGAATATCACCTAACAAGACACAACTGAGATTGCCTTCCGAAACTTCTTGGGCGCCCTTACTAGATGGTTGTTCAATAAACATACGGCTGAGGACGTACGGATAGTTTTACACGGCCTGGCTAGCACCCAGCTTAAGGCTCGATTGTCAGTCTCTAGCTGAAACACTCTATGTTCGAAATAAAACCGGTACTTATCCAGAGCGAACAAGACGGCCAATGCCTCACATTCGTAAACAGAATATTTAAGCTCGTCGCTGGTTAACTGACGAGATGCAAATGCCAAGGCTGCCTTTGACCCTCGAACTCCTGGAGGAGGACTGTCGAAACTCCTACATTAGATGCATCGCTTTGGAAAATAAATTTCTTATTAAAATCAGGCACTCTGAGAACCGGAGGATTGGCTATAGTTGCCTTAATGTGCTCAAACGCGGCCTCTTGAGCAGGTCCCCACTCAAAATGCACCCCTTTTTGGCGCAGTTCATTTAAAGGAGCCGCCAACTGAGCAAAATTAGGGACAAAACGCCTAAAATAATTCGCCATCCCTATGAACTTGGCAATCCCTCGCTTATCAGTGGGCGGCGGAAGGGGGGCCGCACCCTGTCTAATTGATTGCGACTAGATTGAGTGCCCCCTAAAAAGCCGATGTTGTCCTCAAGACTCCTAACAGCTTTAAACAAACAAACAGCCTATAGCTGTATCCTCAGGTACACATATTCAGTTCATATAAAATCCAGATAGCCACTAAATGGACGACTAAGAATGTTGGGCAGTCCACTTCATCACGGTCTGGATTTTATATGAATTGATCATGTATGCCTGAGGATGTAGCTATAAGCTGAGAAACTGGTGGTTTTAACAAAGGAATATTTAACAGCTGTTGCCGTTTTTCATTTATGAAGATTAAAAGAGATGTTTCATGTCATTGTTATTTCTCTTTAATATAACAGACCTGAAAATTAAATTTGCCTCGAAAGTCATTAATGAGCCACTGTGAAGCTATGCATCTCCGCATAACATGACATTATCGGTCCTAGAATTAAGACTCGTAGCGAAGTTATCTGGTTCTGATCTTTCCCTCCCGTAACTTCCGCTCACCACTCCTTTCCCCACCGTATGTCACCGTGAAGCAGCCGGTTGCTCACAGCTGGCGTGAGAATGAGCCAGCTCACACGAGCAGAACGGCGAACAGGCCTGCCCGAGACGATCACTGCTGCTCTAAGAATGAAACGTGGAAGCGCCCTAAAACAAGCAAAGACGCGCACATACCTTCCAGAGAGTGCAACGGTGCTTTGATATCTGCGACGGAATGTTTGAGAACTTATTGTGAACTACATGAAATTCTTTGTGGATGGCCGAAAAAATATGGTTTATTCCATATTCATAGTGAACTGAAAATGAATCTTGAGCGCTTGTAAAACTGTAACCTTAGAATAAAAGACAGTAATTCTCACGTAAGAATAAATTACGAAAAGATACAATTTTATCATCATCGTATTCAATTTTGCCTTAGGCATCCTTGTCTGTTCCACTTTCAAGTAGAATGCAGCTGACCTTTTCAGCTTTTCTCAGGGCACTCAACAACTCTTTTCCCTTAAGATTGGTATTTGTATACAACTAGAGTTGCGTGCTACCAAAATTACAGTTCGGTAGTTCTGGTACGCTATATAAATGATGTAGTAAGTGGGGTAACCGGTAGTTCTGGCAACGTTGGTAAGGAAAGAAACATCAATGAATGTGTAAGAGACAAACTGGGAACCGACCACTTCTCTTTCTTTAGTTGTTTCTTCCGCTGTTTGTTTTGCACATAATAAGATCCGCACATCATTCTGTGATAGTAGTTCACTATGCATTTTATGTCATTACAGAATATAAATTACATTTTACAAGTAATGAAAATTTGTTGGACGTGGAGTTTCTGCTCTTTTATGTTATCAGACCAACAACTTTTGATGCATGTACAGTTTATATGCGTAAACATAAAGTGCATACACACTGAAGTGCCAGAGAAACTGGTATAGGCATGCGTATTCAAATAAAGATATATATTAACAGGCAGAACACGGCTCTGCGGTCGGCAACGCCTATAGAAGACAACAAGTGCCTCGCGCAGTTGTTAGAACGGTTACTCCCGCTACGATGGCAGGTGAGTTTGAACGTGGTGTTATAGTCGGTACACGAGCTATAGGACGTAGCATCTCCGAGGTAAAGATGAAGTGGGGATTTTCCCGTACGACCATTTCACCAGTTTACCGTGAATATCAGGAATCCGGTAAAACATCACATCTCTGACATGCCTGCGGCCGGAAAAAGATGAACGGGACCAACGACGACTGAAAAGAATCGTTCAACGTGACAGGAGCGCAACCTTTCCACAAATTTCTGCAGATTTCATTGCTGGGCCGTCAACGACAGCGTGCGAACCATTCAACGGAACGTAAACGGTATGGGCTGTCGGACCCTAAGGCCCACTCGTTTACCGTTGATAACTGCACGACACAAAGCTTTACACCTCGCCTGGGCCCGTCAACACCGACACTGGACTGTCGATGACTGGAAACATGTTGCCTGGTCGGACGAGTCTCACTTCAAGTTGTACCGAACGGATGGACCTGTACGGATATGGAAACGACTTCATGAATCCATGGACTCTGCATGCCAGCAGGGGACTGCTCAAGCTGGTGGAGATGCTGTAATGGTGTGGGGCGTGTGCAGTTGGAGTGATATGAGACCCCTGATTGTCTAGATAGACTCTAACAGGTGACGCGTACGTAAGCACCCTGTCTGATCACCTCCATCCTTTCATGTTCATTGTGCATTCAGACAGACTTGGGAAATTCCAGCAAGACAATGCGACACGCGACATGACCAAAATTGCTACAGCGTGACTCCAGGAACACTCATCCGGGTCTAAACACTTCCGCTGGCCACCAGACTCCCCAGACGTGAACATTATTCAGCATATCTGGGACGCCTTGCAACGTGCTGTTCAGAAGAGATCTCCACCCCCTCGACTCTTACGGATTTATTGACAGCCCCGTAGGATTCACGGTGTCAGGTCCCTGCAGCACCACTTCAGACACTGGTAGAGCCCATGGTACGTCTTGTTGCGACACTTCTGCGTGCTCGCGGTGTCCCTACAGGATATTAGGCAATTGTACGAGTTTCTTTGGCTCTTCAGTGTGTAACTATTTTTGTTGTTTTGTGCTCAGTAGAGCGTTCTTCATCATGATCAAAGACAAGAGTTTCCTTTTAACACCGATAAATACAAAAGTTGTTAATGAATAACAGGTAACTGTTTTATATAAGATCGACGAAGTATTGATGCGATGTTTGTTATATTTTTGTATTGTGTTTTTTAATTTTCCTTTTTTGGTTCAGAAAATTGCGTTTTCTAGCGCTACATGATAAATCTGTATTGTAATCTTTATTTTTGGCTATCAGCCCCCTGTTTCACATTGTTGTTGTTGTTGTTGTTGTGGTCTAAAGTCCAGAGACTGGTTTGGTGCAGCTCTCGGTGCTACTGTATCCTGAATAAGTTTCTTCATCTCCAAGTAACTACTGCAACCTACATCCTTCTGGATCTGCTCAGTGTATTCATCTCTTGGTTTCCCTTTACGATTTTTACCTTCCACTCTGCCCTCCAACACTAAATTGGTGATTGCTTGATGCTTCAGAACATGTCCTACCAATCAATCCCTTCTTCTATTCATGTTGTGCCACAAATTTGTCTTCTCCCCAATTCTTTTCAATACCTCCTCATTAGCTACGTGATCTACCCATCTAATCTTCAGCATTCTTCTGTAGCACCACATTTCGAAAGCTTCTATTCTCTTCTTGACTAACTATTTGTCGTCGATGTTTCACTTCCATACATAGCTGCACTCCATACAAATACTTACACAAGAGAGTTTCTGACATTGAAATCTACACTCGATGTTAAAAAATTTCTCTTATTCAGAACCGCTTTCCTTGCCATTGACAGTCTACATTTTATATCCTCTCTACTCCGACCAGCATCAGTTAAATTTCTTCCCAAATAGCAAAACTCATCTACTAATTTAAGTGTCTTTTCTTAATCTAATTCCCTCAGCATCACCTGATTTAATTCGACTACATTCCATTATCCTTGTTTTGCTTTTGTTGACGTTTATCTTACGTCCCCCTTTAAAGACATTGTCCATTCAGTTCATCTGCTCTTCCAGGTCCTTTGCTGTTTCTGACAGAATTACAATGTTGTCGATAAAGCTCAAAGTTTTTATTTCTTCTCCATCGATTTTAATTCCTACTCCGAATTTTTGTTTTGTTTCCTTTACTGCGTGCTCAGTATACAGATTGATTAACATCGGGGACAGGTTGCAGCCGTATCTCACTCCCTTCCCAACCACTGCTTCCCTTTCATGCCCCTCGACTCTTATAATTCCCATCTGGTTTCTGTACAAATTGTAAATAGCCTTTCGCTCCCTGTGTTTTACTCCTGCCACCTTCAGAATTTGAAAGGGAGTGTTCCAGTCAACATTGTCATAAGCTTTCTCTAAGTCTACAAGTGCTAGAAACATAGGTTTGCCTTTCCTTAATCTAGTTTCTAAAATTAGTCGTAGGGTCAGTATTGCCTCGCGTGTTCCAACATTTCTACGGAATCCAAAATGATCTTCCCCGCGGTCGGCTTCTACTAGTTTCTCCATTCGTCTGCAAAGAATTCGTATTACTGTTTTACAGCCGTGACTTACTGAACTGATAGTTCGGTAATTTTCACACCTGCCAACGCCTGCTTTCTTTGTTATTGGAATTATTATATTCTTCTTGAAGTTTGAAGGTATTTCGCCTGTCTCATACGTCTTGCTCACCAGATTGTAGACTTTTGTCAGGCCGGGCTCTCCAAAGGCTATCAGTAGCTCTAGCTGAATGTTGCCTACTCCCGGGGCCTTGTTTCGACTTAGGTCTTTAAGAGCTCTGTCAATTCGTCACGCAGTATCATATCTCCCATTTCATCTTCATCTAAGTCCTCTTCCATTTCCATAATATTGCCCTCCAGTACATCGCCCTTATGTAGTCCCTCAATAGTCTCCATCCATCTTTCTGCTTTCTCTTCTTTGCTAACAATTGGTTTTCCACCTGAGCTATTGATTTTCATAGAAGTGGTTCTCTTTTCTCCAAATGTTTCACATTACCGATCAACAATTTTTGGAATAAAATCTGGTTTAAATATTGAAAGTTTCAGGTTTGCTATAAATACTGTTTATTCTTTAGTAACAGACAGGAGGATAACTGTGAAAAACTTGAAACACGTATGTAACGTAGCAGCGATGGTGAGGCATGATAAAATCTTTGACCAGAGAGCCTTTTATCGTGGTTAGTCTGCGCTTGACCGCGCGAGTGTTACGAGCAGTACTCTAGTAGTCGTCGTGCAGTGCACTCTGTCGGTAGCAGTAGTTCAGTTCAGTTGCGTCCAGTAGTCGGTCGGTAGTAGTCGTGCAGTACAGTTGCGAGCAGTCTGTCAGTGGGCAGTCTGTGAGCAGTGCAGTATGTCGGTAGTAGCAGTCGAGTGCAGTTGTGTGTGACGAGTCGGCGAGCGTCGACATGGCATTCTGGTCAAGATTCAGGACGAGGTATATCATTTTTTAAATGCGCTCAGCTAATAATGTAAATTAAGTGTAACTAATTTGTGCAATAATCGCCCCAATAATAATTTTGATTTCAAAGCAATTTTCAACAAAAGAACCTTTTAATTGAACCAACGATCTCCTTCCATTTCCTTTAAAGAAAAGTTTCAGTTAAATTTAAAAAAAAAAAAAAAATATTATTTGCAATGCATTTCCTCCAAGCCGTGGCCAACAATAAGAGCAGAAACCTGACGTGCAGTTATACTGAGGTAAGAAATTAATTCTGATTTTTGCACAGGGCCAAAGACCGATATTTCGGTTTAATTGAATTTTCATTGTCACTGAAGCATTAAATTGTCTCTCATTATTTTCGTGTGAGTTTACACCTTGTGTCAGATTGCGATTCTCATTTTTATTGTCATTAAATTTAATTGCTAGGGAGATTACTGTTTCAAAATTTCTCTGAGGAGCTTACACTTAGCTCAATGACCATTAGTATTTAAAAAAATAAAATCTTATAAATTTTTTGTGGAAAGGTTACAAACTAAAATGTTCATTAGGCTACCCTGTCCTTTATACATCCTCACTCAGTTCACTGCTGCCCATTTTTAAAGGAATCTGGTAAGAGACTGATCGCACCCATGTGAGGTAATGCCTGATAGATATGCAACACAGGTAATGTGCCTGAGACTTTAACTGGCGAAAGCTGTTAGGATTTTTGGAACTTGACAGTAAGGTCTTAGGGGACCAAACTGCTGAGGCCATTGGCCCCTAAGCTTACACACTACTTTATCTAATTTAAACTAACTTACGCTAAGGACGACATACACACCCATGCCCGATGGAGGACTCGAGCCTCCGACGAAGGAAAGCTGTTAGGAAAACTACCGCAGTTTACGCTTACTTAAAATTAGGGGGTGGGGTGGGGGTGTATATGAGAAAATACGCGGGTGTGTACAAGGTAATGTAATTTCTACTGTTGGAGAGATAGTTGAAACAAATTTTAGACATGTTTTCATTATGTTATTAGCTACAGTCTGGATTTTTTTTCAATTTTTTTGTCACATAATTTGATCAGGCCGTTGCTGGATACGTTTAGAACACATACTATCACGTGAAAAATTTTTCTCGAAGATAACTCTATTTATCACTTTCCAAACGTAGGAGGTAGTTCTTAGTAATTAGATAAGGAAATTTTTGTACCAATTTTTTAATACTAATCTTAGAACTCTCACAACAATTTCGTTAGCTTATATGTATGATACGCAGCAATTTTTATTTCACAAAAATTTAAATAAATGTGACAGTAATACACTTTGATTAATTTTTTGCCACGGGAAGTTGTGTTATGGTATGTACAAAGTCAGTAGCAACTGCAGAGGTTCAGCAGCAAATGTTCATAGACCGAAAAATGAAAGTTGCACAAAAAAGATTTTGCTCGCACTTCTATAGGAAAAAGTACCTTTATGTTGACCATAACCACAGATTTGGTCTTTTGGTTTTCACACAGCTCTTTTCTTCTAGTCTGATGCTTCTGTCGTGCCCTTCTGGCAACATCCTTCATGACATTTCAGAACTAGCAATAAACACATCATCAGTCTTCTTCAATAGATTTTCAGTGAAGCAACTGGCGGCAAATCGAGTCTCATACTGATACTGATTCTTCCTGTGTTACCTTTATTGAACCATACACAAGCACCATAAGAGCAAATTTTAAAGAAAATGGCATATGAGCAAAATGATTTTTTTTGGGTTGTCTCTTTTAAATGAGGTTATTGAAGCTTCTGTTTGGGTTATGTGCTCGACCATGTGTGCATTTCTTAATAAATTGTCATTAATCGCATAGTAAATGGACTCATTGTCCTCTATTCTCTACAGATGTCTTCTCTGATGGTAAGAAATAATAAACTACTGGAAACAACAAGAGAGTCACGTAGAAAAGGGGCTCGGCGCTATACATTGGTTGAAACAAGATGGCCTTGTAGCACGAATTAAACTGTGAAAATTGTAGACTGTATTTCTAACATGCTACAGAACTATCTGATGTCAAAAAATATGTCAACATTTTTGACCAATTTTGCGTACATCGCCCCTTTAGACTGCGGTAGTTTTACAATTGTACAGGGTATTCAGAAATTCCCGTTACAGACTTCTAGGACTTGTAGAGGGGAGTGAGTCTGTAATATTTTGAACTGGAATCAATGGTCTACGACGTACCGTTTACGTGCTACAGCCGTTTGAAAACATATTGGTAATGCGACTACATTTATACGTAATTTATTGGGCTTGACACAGTACATCACTTGAGTTACCATTCCTCTCATTAATAACAAAAGAAACATGCGTAATTGCTCGTGTACACATTGACAAATTCTCTTCAACGCGATGCAGTACGGCCTCTTCAAATTCGGGCGTGCGGAGTCTCCTTGGAGCACCGCAGTCATGCCCGCTGTCGTTGAAGGTACCCCTGTCTCGAAGCTGTTCCTTAACTACGGAGAAAATAGTATGCTATGGAGTTGGACGTTGTGGATAACGATGTTGATAAAGGTGTGAGTTTCGGCATAGAGAAAGATCATGTCGATGTATTCTGCAAACGTTTACTCAGCCACGTTGCTCTAACACGTGAAAGACGCTTGAACCAGTCAGAGAGAGAGAGAACAGACATCAAATGACAACAGCCGACACTACGTAAGCATCCCCTGCAATGACTACAGTGTGCATATCTACACTACTGGTCATTAAAATTCCTACACCAAGATGAACTGCAGATGATAAACGGGTATTCATTGGACAAATATATTATACTAGAACTGACATGTGATTATATTTTTACGCAATTTGGGTGCATAGATCCTGAGAAAACAGTACCCAGAACAACCACCTCTGGCCGTAATAACGGCCTTGATACGCCTGGGCATTGAGTCAAACAGAGCTTGGATGGCGTGTACAGGTACAGCTGCCCGTGCAGCTTCAACACGATGTCACAGTTCATCAAGAGTAATGACTGGCGTATTGTGACGAGCCAGTTGATCGGCCACCATTGACCAGACGTTTTCGGCTGGTGAGAGATCTGGAGAAGGTGCTGTCCAAGGCAGCAGTCGAACATTTTTTGTATCCAGAAAGGACCGTACAGGACCTGCAACTTGCGGTCGTGCATTATCCTGCTGAAATGTAGGGTTTCGCAGGGATCGAATGAAGGGTAGAGCCACGGGTCGTAACATATCTGAAATGAAACGTAAAACACTGTTCAAAGTGCCGTCAATGCGAACAAGAGGTGACCGAGACGTGTAACCAATGGCACCCCATACCATCACGTCGGGTGGTACGCCAGTATGGCGATGACGAACACACGCTTCCAATGTGCGTTCACCGCGATGTCGCCAAACACGGATGCGACCATCATGATGCTGTAAACAGAACCTGGATTCATCCGAAAAAATGACGTTTTGCCATTCGCGCACCCAGGTCCGTCGTTGAGTACACCATCGTAGGCGCTCCTGTTTGTGATGCAGCGTCGATGGTAACCGCAGCCATGGTCTCCGAACTGATAGTCCACGCTGCTGCAAACGTCGTCGAACTTCCCCATCTGTTGACTCAGTGATCGACACGTGGTTGCACGATCCGTTACACCCATGCGTATAAGATGCCTGTAATCTCGACTGCTAGTGATACGAGGCCGTTGGGATCCAGCACGGCGTTCTGTATTAGCCTCCTGAACCCACCGATTCCATATTCTGCTAACAGTCATTCGATCTCAACCAACGCGAGCAGCAATGTCGCGGTACGATAAACCGCAATCGCGATAGGCTACAATGCGACCTTTAACGAAGCCGGAAACGTGATGGTACGCATTTATCCTTACACGAGGCACCACAACAACGTTTCACCAGACAACGGTTGGAAACGTTCCTCATGTCAGCACGTTGTAGCTGTCGCCACCGGCGCCAATCTAGTGTGAATGCTCTGAAAAGCTAATCATTTGCATATCACAGCATCTTCTTCCTGTCGGTTAAATTTCGCGTCTGTAGCGCGTCATCTTCGTGGTGTAGCAATTTTAATAGCCAGTAGTGTTCCTGTCAAATATGTTTTCAAACGGCTGTAACAAGGAAACGGTACATTTCCTGACATGAGTTCCAATTCAAAATACTATGTACTTACTCCCCTAGTGAAGTCCTCGAAGTTTGTAACTGGAATTTCCGGACACCCTGTATATACAAATTTATAGTGATTATAGACATTTTTGGGCGTCTACTTCCAGAATAATTGGAAATAGGGTATTTGTACCTATGGATTCGTCGCTTCTAATGGCCATTTCCGTCACCGTTCAGAAGACTAACGTTCTTCTTCTGTTATCCCTAAAATCGAGAGATCGGGAGCATTTTTTTTATTTTTTCATGAGTCGCCCTCGAGTAAGGTAGGAACCATTCTGCACCAGGGCCATTCCTTCCTGTAAGTGTCCACATATCTTTCATTTAATGATGGATAGTTACGCGGCTCCAGAAGCTCAAAATATGTGTCAGGCTATTCGCTGGCGCGGGGCATACCTCTCCTTATTTTTCTCACCTCCAGAGAAAAGGCTCGGCATTTTACTGCCTCCGTAATAAAATCCTTTCAGACGGAGGAACTTCCCCCTGCCTTCGGTTAAAATTCCGTTTCGTAGATATAAATCCTTTTCTCGTCGTCGCGAAATGGCTCGTAAAGCAAGTGCCGAGCACAGTTAGGCAAGATCGGCCGGGCTCGCGCACAGTTACGCCGGACCAATTACGTGCGGCTTCTGCGCGGCAGCTGGCGGGCGCAGCGAGAGGAAGGAGGGCGTGCCGCGTCGCACGGCGTCGCACGCCGCACCCCTCAGTCGCCCGGACCACTGCGGCCGTATCACGGACATCGCCTGTGGGGGCGTCTGGACGGCCGCTAATCTGGCGACTGCCATCTGCGAGCGTCCCTTCCCCCCCCCCCCCCCCCTCCCCCTCCTCACCCCCTGCAGATACCATCGACACTCACATCCGCAGTAGAGCACTGCGTGCGGGGTCAACGGCTGAGGGCCCGCCCCCGCAGCCGCCGCCTCCGCCACCGCCGCTCCCGCCGCCGCCTATAGCGCAGTTCCTTCACGTTAGCGCGCATCCGGCCGTTTCGGGCGCACTTCTCTCCCCGGCGGCTCATCCATATTTGATTTCACGTGCCGGGCAGGACAAGGATATTTGAGGCTCTGAGAGCGCCGCTGGAATGCGCCGCGCCGAGAGGGGACACTTGCGATTTTGGCGCGGTCCTCATGACGTACTGTACCGTCCGAGCGGCAATTTCTGCGCTGTCTAATCCAGCGTGTGTGCTTCACCAAGACATAAATAGAAAAGACTAGTCTTACTTGTGTGGCGGTTCGCTGTTCTAGAGAATTATAAGAGGCGACAAAAAATTTCCGTTTGAGGGCGTCGCTGGAGATTATCTACAGTGTCCCCTTACTCCTTCGTCTCGAATGGTAATTGATTTGTTTTAGCGTAAGTACTTACCTGAGTATTAAGTCCCGAGCATATCGGTATGTTTCCCATCATGCTGTACACACATTTCCATACACCTTCAAGTTTTTCTTGACATATTTTTGAGCATGTCCGGTGTTACAGCACCAAATATATACTCAATAGCACTGCGCAGTTCTTCGTTTGTAGCACAACGATGAGCACTTACATGCGCCTTGATGACGCCCCGTAACGAATTGTCAGGTATGGTGAGGTCAGGACTTCTTCTACATCTACATCTACATCCATACTCCGCAAGCCACCTGACGGTGTGTGGCGGAGGGTACTTTGAGTACCTCTATCGGTTCTCCCTTCTATTCCAGTCTCGTATTGTTCGTGGAAAGAAAGATTGTCGGTATGCCTCTGTGTGGGCTCTAATCTCTGTGATTTTATCCTCATGGTCTCTTCGCGAGGTATACGTAGGAGGGAGCAATACACTGCTTGACTCCTCGGTGAAGGTATGTTCTCGGAACTTCAACAAAAGCCCGTACCGAGCTACTGAGCGTCTCTCTCGCAGAGTCTTCCACTGGAGTTTATCATCTCCGTAACGCTATGTATTCGCAGCACATTACTCTTGACTACATTGAGATTCAATTGCCATTCCATGCACCATGCGTCAATTCGTAGCAGATCCTCCTGCATTTCAGAACAATTTTCCATTGTTACAACCTCCAGATATACTACAGCATCATCCGTAAATAGCCTCAGTGAACTTCCGATGTTATCCACAAGGTCATTTATATATATTGTGAATAGCAACGGTCCTACGGCACTCCCCTGCGGCACACCTGAAATCACTCTTACTTCGGAAGGCTTCTCTCCATTGAGAATGACATGCTGCGTTCTGTTATCTAGGAACTCTTCTCCAATCACACAATTTGTCTGATAGTCCATATGTTCTTACTTTGTTCATTAAACGACTGTGGGGAACTGTATCAAACGCCTTGCGGAAGTCAAGAAACACGGCATAGAGCTGGGAACCATTGGTGGACATTCCGAAGTAAATGATAGTGCTGATGAACCACGACCTATCCACCGTACTGGAAAATGTTAATTCAGGAACTTCCGCACTCCAAGAGCGTAGTGAAGAAGTGCTCCGTCTTGCTGCAACTATACGCGTTCTGTGAGGCCCATGTCCTGAGGTTGAGGTATTAACCATGTTCGTAATTTTTACAAATAATTTGTGCTGTTCACAGTCTCTTCAAAAAAAGTCGGTCCAAGCAGATGTTATGATATCATCGCCGTTCAAATCATTAAGTGAGGCAAGTTTCTTTCTAAGTCGACGGTGTAATGAGGATTTCGTTTGGCTCAAACGACAATATTTCGTGCACGTGAGCTGCGATAAATGGCACATATATCTGAAAGCGTTACTTTGGTACTGTTCAGTGCATTTGGAATTCGAGTTAACAAGGTACGGTATGGTAAAACGCGCCGATTCAGGTCTGTATCCGATTCCTTGTTTACGAACGCCGGTCGAAATCGTCTGACTGTAAGGTCTTTTTCCATGTGGTGTCGCATTGTTGTCGTCGGTATACCGAGTTTGGAAGCTCGTTTACTTGACGACTTCATAGGATATTGTTAAATCGAAGCACGGAATCCAGTAAATGTCTCTCCTCGCATCTTCTTCCTTTCACTCCGCAATCCGTCTTCAACACTACAAAAAAAAGCACTTCTTTCACAATCCAGAAGTGTTACCTTTCCGGATGGAGCTTTTAAAATCTTTCCGGGAATGCTCCCATAATATGTCTCATTGCCTGCCTGTGTATTGTCGTTCGTTCACCTACACACTTGTCACTAAGCGCTCCTCAATACTGTAACTACGACCACTCACATCTGCCATAGCTATAATTTAAAACTCGACTGAGACCGTGGAAACATGAAAACGTGAATTCCAACACTTGATAAGAAGGAACATAGCTACAAACCTGGATAATAACATTTGATACTAAGCAGGAGTTACAGGAGTACAAGGACTGCTCCTCCACATTGTACAACGTAGCGCGACTTTGATGCCGGTATACAAGCACCGGCGACCGTGTGGTAATAGCGGAAGCATGAACTATGGCGACGTTATTCCAAATGCGTCCAAACAGGAACAACGTGCTGTTATTCTTTTCTTGGCTGCCGAAGGACAAACACCAGTAGACGTCCATCGATTCTTGTCGGACGAGGATATGCAGGACATGGTGTTTTACCAAATGGGTCTCTTGGACCTGGTGCGTCAGTGGGATGGTCGCCTCAATGCTCACGTGATTTTGCCTGGTGGAACACCCATTTTGGACTGTACAGCCTTCGAACGGAAGCTTTTTGGTCATCCTTTATAGATAAGGAGTGAAAGTGATTGGCTCGCGAGTTCTAAAGTTCAAGTGTTTATAGTCTGTCTCGGGTGATTCGCCGCTGCAAGAGCCACTGGAAATATTAATTTACCAATATGAAATTTGTGACTGGGGTTCTAGAATACGACCTCACTACTGAAATTAAGCTTTAATAAATGTATCAAAATAATTGCAGAGGACATGAGAGTTGCTGCATGAACTTGTCGGGATCAATGAAGTGAACTACAGACCCATGACTATAAGAACATACCACTGCGCTCTCTTCTCGTAAACAATATATTTGGCCGCCAGCGCATCGGCTTTGTATCGCAGACCATACCATGGTGGTAAGGGGCTTACAAAACACTCGTTCGACCTATACTTGAGTATTGCTCATCAGTGTGGGATCCGTACCAAGTCGGGTTGACAGAGGAGATAGAGAAGATCCAAAGAAGAGCGGCGTTTTTCGTCACAGGGTTATTTGGTAAGCGTGATAGCGTTACGAAGATGTTTAGCAAACTCAGGTGGCAGACTCTGCAAGAGAGGCACTCCTCATCGCGGTGTAGCTTGCTGTCCAGGTTTCGAGAGGGTGCGTTTCTGGATGAGGTATCGCATATATATTGCTTCCCTCTACTTATACCTCCCGAGGAGATCACGATTGTAGAATTAGAGAGATTCGAGCGCGCACGGAGGCTTTCCGGCAGTCGTTCTTCCCGCGAACAATACGCGACTGGAACAGGAAAGGGAGGTAATGACAGTGGCACGTAAATTGCCCTTCGCCACACACCGTTGGGTGGCTTGCGAAGTATAAATGTAGATGTAGAAGAGGGTGCCCCTGCAGCTATCGGAGGCTTATGGTAACAAGTAGGTGCAGACTGTATGTATGGTGCTCGGGACATATTCGACAGACAAAACTACGAAGTATCGCCCGGTAACACAGCGTGAAAACGGGCGGACCAGACACAGTGAGTGATCTCTTACGAAAGGACAGCTTAAAACGCGAAGGTTGAATTTATGGGAAAGAGAGTGGTAGAACTGCGAAAAGACTCCTAGGGTATACGCATTCTTCCTCAACATTAGGGAATGATTGAGAATTAAACATGCCAATCCCAGTTGGTGCCTGGTTCATTTCGTAACCGGCCATCTACTGCGGACAGGAGACTGGTTGTGCTCGTGGAAGGAGAGAGAGGGACTCCAGAACGTGAACTTCTCTACTGTGACCTTTGTTTCGCAGCAGAGACGACTACCACATTCACAGAACGACTTAACACAAACACTTAGACACCATGATAGGGGGCTGTAGATAACTAAATGGGCTTTTCTCTAGCAACTGTACGTTATAAATGCGTAAGTGCCTTTGTACAGTTTGAAATTATATGCGCGCAGTATCATCCGAGTGCTGTGTCTCCTGGAAGCGTACTTGGAGCATCTCTGCTTCGCAGGATGCGGGGGAAACGATGCGCACTGTTAATCCCAAGATGGGGAGACACAGCAGTCGGCAAGGTGTGTCATGGTTACTACTAGTAGGGCGTAGGTCGAGTGGTACGTTTGCAGTTATGTTCTGAGGATGTGAAATATGTTGGTTTACTGATTAATTATTTGAGATGAGAAAAATGAATGAAGCATTTTGAAAAGAACATTTAATTAGGATTATTTTGATGAGCTAATAGAAGAGGATTTAATTTAAGGCCGTTTAATTTATATTTTGTACTTTATTGGGGAATGTTGTAGTTACGCCTTCTTGGTTCAGACAGCCAGAGACTTGAGTTTATCGAATGATAAACAAATGGCTCTGAGCACTATGGGACGTAATATCTGAGGCCATCAGAACTACTTAAACCTAACTAACGTAAGGACATCACCGAAGCAGTCGCGCGGTTCCGGACTGAAGCACGTAGAACCGCTCGGCCATCGCTGCCGGCCCGAATGATAAACAGCCACATACAATTTTCACTTTGATTTTGGGATAGGAATAACTGCTGAATAGTTTATGTCATTTTTACGAGACGCATTTTTGAAATTATATCATTTGATGTTAGACTGCTTTCGATTGACCACTGAAGAACTGTAATTAGGGTTTGTGAAGCAGAGAAAGAAAATAATTTATCAATACAGAACTTTTCTAATCACAAAACTAATTACATTTGATGTCATAATTTATACCAAGTCATTGTCTGCAGCTAAAGTCCATGACAGAATAGGAGTTATCATTTTTACTTATTCAGATTTGTTATCAACCAATTCTTCCTTGCCTTTTTTGTAAAAAAAAGAGACTCATTGCACCAGGTGCTTCTCAGTGGTTAGTTGTAGCTCAGCAAATGCGACGCGCTTGCAAGACAAGAGCAGTGTCGAGGTGTTTAGATTGTTGAGCAGGTAAACGAAAACTAAATAATAATAAAAAAAGAGAACGTTGAATTTTCCCAGGGCCAATTTATCAGTTTAAAAGTTTAGTGATTCACAACGTTAAAATCAGACAGTAGTCTTGCCATTACGAGAGTTTGTTTAAACAGCGGACCAGACTGACACTTTCACGTTACTTTCTCGCAGTCGAATTCTTATGTTCAGAGTTCGCGAATTACTACGTCGAAAATTTGCGTAAGCTTACAGATACCTTACTGCCACCAAAGCAAACCTTTTAGTAACTAACAACAATCATAATATTTGTATCAAGATAACTTTCAACCAGACCTCGTGGACGGATCTCAACGACTGTGTGGGCAGATATCTAGAGCGCTGCATAAAGAGTATAGGCGGAGACGAGCAAGGCAACAAACGACTCAGACAATACTAGCGAGACGGATACACTCTTAGCTATAACATATCTGACAACAGCGGCACAGGCGAAGACAGACAGACACACAGACAGGAGGACAGAACATACAATCCCTGAAGTTCCATGCAAAAGTGTGTTCACAAGATAGTAAAATTCGAATGTATGGGAAAGGTAGACGTGGACAGCATACATCGCCTTATGAGAATAACCTGATGTAAGATCACCCCAACTGAGGACGAGAAGCTCAGAAGTACTACTGTGGTCTTGGCTCTCGGATGGCGAGTGATAGCAGATCGGCACGTGGCTGTTCGGGAGCGAGAGACTCAATGTCTTTCCTAGCTACACGCACTCCTGAACAGCATCGGCGGTGGCATTCTGCAAATCTAAACTCTTCTCTAACTTGCTGTTTTCATACCTTGTTAATGCATAAATTGTTAATTTCAAACATTTCTGTTTCCTAATTAGATTTAAGTTTACAAGTATCTAAAGCTGTAAAGTTGTTGAACTTTTTTACAATAATAATAAATAGAATAATTTTCATGTTACGTGTATGAACAAATTAGAATTGTCTATCTTTGTAACTAGGTTGCAGTTTATTCGTAAATAGCAGCAAACAGTGTTCTGCCGCTGTGGGCCTCAGTAAGCTCCAAAGAATACTAAACAGCAAAACTAAGAGCTACCAACCGTATCAACTCTAAACCGTCATTAATAACAACTGCACACTCTGATAACTGATTGATAATATAATGCAGCAATATCACTTGCACTACATTTGATTTCGTAAAGGAAACGATAAATTACTGAGATCAAATTAAAACATATTCTTTAAATCGAAATTAAACTTGCTAACAGTCGTTAAATAAATGTCTATAAAATATCTGATCAAAAGTATACGGATGCGGAATTGACCACTAGATGTACAGAACGAGGTGGCGCAGTGGTTTGCACACTGCACTCGCATTCGGGAGGACGACGGTTCAAACCCGCGTCCCGCCATCCTGATTTAGGTTTTCCGTGATTTCCTCAAATCGCTTCAGGCAAATGCCGGGATGGTTCCATTGGAAGGACACGGTG
Source organism: Schistocerca americana (assembly GCF_021461395.2). Lineage (NCBI taxonomy): Eukaryota > Metazoa > Arthropoda > Insecta > Orthoptera > Acrididae > Schistocerca > Schistocerca americana. The sequence goes on from NC_060121.1 coordinate 496,279,769, forward strand.
ACTTCCTTCCCCGTCCTTCCCTCATGCGACTGGACGGATGACATCGCTCTTTGGTCCCCTCCCCCCAACCAGTCAACCAACCACTAGATGTCTCGAGTGCGAACCTACAAGTACAAAAGGGGGCGGGGAATATAGAGTTGTCAGTAGGGAAGCAGGAACAGCAAAATGAGTCGTTCAGGAGAGCTCACTGACTTCTCGTTGGATCTCATCTCAGTAATAAATCCATCACGGACATTTCAACCCTTGCAAGTCGTCCGTTGGTGTTACTGTGAACTGGTAACACGAAGGAAGAAACACAGCTAAGAGCAGACAAACCGTCGAGCTATCCAGTGGAAGGCTTTGGGCCTAGGGAATCCCTGGAAAACGTTATCTGCCATCATCTACAGAGCCAACAGCAAAGTGCAGAGGAGTCGTATTAAGATATGAGCCCCTCATTGCGCCTAAGAAATAGCGGAAAGATCAAATTTTATAGCAATTATGTGTTACTCAAAAATGGTTCAAATGACTCTCAGCACTATGGGACTTAACGTCTGAGGTCATCAGTCCCGTAGACTTTGAACTACTTAAACACAACTAACCTAAGGACAACACACACATCCATGCCCGAGGCTTGATTTGAACCTGCGACTGTAGCAGCAGCGCGGTTCCGGACTGAAGCGCCTAGAACCGCTTGTCCACAACGGCTGGCTGTGTTACTCAACCGCGTTATTATTGCTTGCCCACTATCGCAAATACGGGGTGTCGTAACAGTTAACAAGCACAGCTATGACTACAGAAAACGCATAGCACTGTGGATGCCTTCAGGTTCGTTGTGCGTGCATGTGTAAGGAGGCGATCAAAAAATTTCCTTTTGAGGGCGCTGCTGCAGCGTATATACAACGTAGTCCGACTCCGATGACGGTATTTAAGCACCGACATATATGCTCAGGTGACAGTCATTGGGTAGCGATTTGCACATACACAGAGGGTGGCAGTATCACGTACACAAGGCATAAAAGGACAGTGCATTGGCAGAGCTGTCATTTGTACTCAGGTGACTCATGTGAAAAGTTTTCCGACGTGATTATGGCATGGAATCAGCAGGCTTTGAACGCGGAATGGTAGTTGGAGCTAGAAGTATGGGACATGCCTTTTCGGAAATCGTCAGGGACTGTAATATCCCGAGATCCACAGTGTCAAGAATGTGCCAAGAATACCACATTTCAGGCATTGCCTTTCACAACGGATAGTGCAGTGGCAGAAAGCCTTCACTTCACGACCTATAGCAGCTGCCTTTGCGTAGCGTCATCAGTGCTAACAGACAAGAAACATGTGTGAAATAAACACAGGAATCAATGTGAGACGTAAGACGAACTTATCCGTTAGGACAGTGCGGCAGCATTAACAAGCTGTTGGAGCAGAAGAAATGGAAATAAAAGTATACCATCGTTGGCATCGTTCGGCCGCCAAGTGCAAGTCTTATTTCAGTCGACACCACATTGGGCGACTTGCGCGCCGGTGATGAGGATGAAATCATGATGAGGACAACACAAAACCCCGTCCCCGAGCGGAGAAAATCTCTAACCAGTACGGGAATCGAACCCGGGCCCGCTTGCATGGGAAGCGAGCACGTTACCACCTAGCGAAGTAGGCGGACTATGGGAGCAGACAAACGACGCTAGTGCCATTGTTAACAGCACGACATCTCGTGCAACTCGTAGCCATATCAGTTGGACCCCAGACTAATAGAAAACCGTGGTCTCATCAGATGAGTCCTGATTTCCGTTGGTGGGAGTTCTTCCAAACAGAAACAAGACAATGGTGATGCAACATTTTAAATACATTATTTTCATGAACATAGTATCCGGTTACTATGTCAGAAAAGATTTTTTCAAATACATAATTTTAAATATAAAAAGTGGATAACATCAACCAGGAACAGAATAATATAAACGAAGTGCTAATTATAGCAGGAACAGAAGCACTTGTCACAAGAAAGAAAAGTTTTTTGTAAAGGGACCTGCGATTCTGGCTGATGAAATACACTGAACGGGCAAAGAAAATGGTACATCTGCCTAATATCGTGTAGTGCCACTGCGAGCACGAGAAATGCCGCAACGTTACGTGGCATGGACTAGACTAATGTCTGAAGTAGAGTTGTGGGAAACTGACACCATGAATCCTACAGAGCTGCCCATAAATCCGTAATAGTACGAGGGGGTGACGATCTCTTCTGACCAGCACGTTACAAGGCACCACAGATATACTAAAAAATGTTCATATTTCGAGAGTTTGGTGGCCAGCGGAAGTGTTTAAACTCAGAAGTGTTCGTGGAGCCACTCTGTAGCAATTCTGGTCGTGTGGGGTGTCTCATTGTCCTGCTGGAGTTGCCCAAGTCCGTCGGAATGTACAATGGACATGAATGGATGCAGATGATCAGACAGGATCCTTACGTACACGTCATCTGTCAGAGTCATATCTTTACGTGTCAGGTATCCCATTTCACTCCAACTCACAAGACCCAGACCATTACAGAGCCTCGACCAACTTGAACAGTACCCTGCTAACAGCAGGCTCCATGGATTCATGAGGTCGTTTCCATACCCGTACACGTCCATCCTCTCGATACAATTAGAAACGAGACTCCCCGACAGGCAACATGTTGCCAGTCATCAACAGTCCAATGTCGGTGCTGACAGGCGCAGGCGTGGCGTAAAGCTTTGTGTCGTGCAATCATCAAGGATACACGAGTAGGTCCTTGGCTCCGAAAGCCTAACTCGATGATGTTTCGTTGAATGGTTCGCAGACTGAAACTTGATGTCCCAGCAGTGAAATCTGTAGCAATCTGCGGAAGGGCTGCATACCTGTCACGTTGAACGATTCTCTTCAGTCGTCGTTGGTCCCATTCTTGCAGGATCTTTTTCCTGTTGCTGTGTTGTCGGAGATCTCATGTTTTACCCGATTCCTGATATTCACGGTACACTCGTGAAATGGTTGTACGGGAAAATCCCCACTTCATCGCTACCTCGGAGATGCTGTGTTCCATCGCTCGTGCGCCGACTATAACACTACGTTCATATTCACTGAAATCTTGATAACCTGCGATTGCAGCAGCACTAACCGATCTAACAATTGCACCAGACACTTGCCTTATACAGGAGTTGCCGACCGCAGCACCGTATTCTACCTGCTTGCATATCTCTGTGATTGAATACACATGCCTACACCAGTTTCTTTCCCGCTTCAGTGTACGTAGTCTAATTAAGATAAGGAACACGCCTACTTAAAAATGTTGAATTATCCACAGATAAAGGTCTGGGAGTAGATATTAAAGGAAATCAGCTATAGCCAAAAGAAAATACCCGCAAGTTAAAACCTTAGTTGGGAAAAATATATTGTAGATACTGATAATGATGTAAAAGGAAGACAATACAAAGAATACAAAATAATAAAACAGTTAAAAAAAGAAGATAAGGACAATCTGCAAATAAACACAACATCTGAGTCTAATTGGCCGCAATGCTATGAAACACTCTGAACGGATGGGCGAGATACACAAGTGGCTCTGTCTGAACCAGGCAGGATGGCAGACTTCATAATGTTGGAGGAGCTACAGGATGCAATAACATGTAGCAAGACAAGAAAACTCCAGGGTGACAAAATTAATACAGAACTGATAAAATATGCATCAAATATTTAAAAAATAAGAATAATCGATTTTATAAATATGTGCTGGCATAGTGGTTATATATCGGAAGAGCGGGATATAGCCTAGCTATGCCCAGTTTATAAGAAAGGAAACGGACATAAAGGTCGGAACTACAGAAGGATTAGCCTTCTGAATTCTTATTATAAATTGTGTGCTAGAATTTTAACAAAGCGACTACCACCAGTCGCTGAAACAATACTATCTGATGCCCCAAATGGGTTTTGAGAAAGCAAATCATGCACCAACTGAATCTTCACCATGACACAATTAATAGGAAAACATCGTGAATTCAGTTTACCAACATTTCTTGCCTTCATTGACTACGAAAAGAAGTAAATCGAAACAAACTGTGCAAATTTTAAGAAACAGAGGGACGCCATCTCATCTTATAAGAGCTGTACACGGTTTGTGAATGAATAACAAAATACAAATAAAAATAGCAGGCAGCAGACATAATATGGCTGACATAAACAAAGGAGTTAGGCAAGAGTGTCCCCTCTCACCCATTCTTTTTAATGTATATGTCGAAGATGTAACCAGAACTTGGTCACAGACAATAAAACATAATATTAACGACGGGTATGTTAGTACACAACTTTTTTCTGACGACCAAGTAATTATCAGTCAGAATGAAAATGACTTTCAAGAAGCTGTCTTTAGTTTAAGTAAAACAGCCACAGAATACAATATGAACTTCTCCGTCACAAAGTCAAAATCAATAGCATTTTTAGGATAACAGCCACTGCAAGTTTAGATTGAAATTGACAAGCAGATAATAGAGCTTTTAAATATTTGTGGTGTAATATTACATAGAGGGTAAAGAATGAAATACAAAATAAGTTAGACCTGTTTAATTATTTCTGTGAAACTTCACGCAGAACATTGCGAAAAAAGTACACAGAGACACTCTACTAAAGTTCTATAAGTTTATGGCTATATCAGCACTGCTCTATAGATGCGGAACCTTCGCTCTTAAGAGGAGAGATGAACAGAGCATAAGAGCATGTGAAATGAATTTCCTTAGATACTTGGCTGGATATATTTTGATGGGCGAAAAAGAGAAGTGATGACATCTGAGCTGAACTGAATACGCAAAACGTAATTCACATAATAAGACGATATTGGTTAAGCTGGAAAGAACATACATACCGTATGCCAGATGCAAGAATCGCTAAAGCCATAGAATAATATAAACTGACAAGAGGCAATAGATCTTTAGGAAGGCCAGTGAAGAGATGGCTTGACCAATTTTGAAGGAGATGGAATGGACCAAAGGGTCTAATCCTTGATATGGACGATGATGATGACGATAATGGGCTGGGCCCTCTGGTCAAATTGAACCGATCGTTAACTGAAAATGGTTGTGTTCGGCTACTTGGAGACCGTTTGCAGCTCATGGACTGGATGTTCCCAAACAACGATGGAATTTTTATAGATGACAATGCACGATGGCACTGGGCCATAATTTTTCGCAACTGGTTTAAAAGAACATTTCGGACAATTTGGGCGAATCATTTGGCCATCCAGATCGCCCGACACGAACCGAATCGTTTATGGGATGTAATCGAGAGGTCTCTTCGTGTACTAGATCCTGCACCGACAACACTTTCGCAATTATGAACGGCTGTAGAGGCAGTATGGCTCAAAATTTTTGCAGTGGACTTACAACGACTTGTGGAGTTCACGCAACGTCGAATTGCTGCCCTATACTGGGAAAAAGAAGGTTCGACACGAAATTAGGAGGTATCCCATGACTTTTGTCACCTCAGTGTATTCAAGAGATTAGAGAGGAATTCGTGTCTTTCCGACTTGCGTGCGGTAAATGCGGAAACGTGGTCTACGGCGACGTTGTTATCAAATGCATACAAACGGGACCAACGTAGTGTATTTCTTTTCTTGGCTGCTGAAGGCCAAACACGGTAGACATCCATCGGAGGAAGAAGAAAGTCTATGGCGCTGCATGTCTGTCGACAACCACCGTTGTCGAATGTGTGCCAAGGGGTGCGGCTGCTTCATAATAACGCGCGTCTCCATATCGCAAATGTCGTAACGCAGAAGCAACACCAACTCAGTGGGAGACACTCGTAGCCGCCCTGTAATCCCGATTTCTCCCTATGCGATCATCACGCTTTCGGTCAGCAAAAAATGCCCTGAAGGGCCGACAATCTCCGTCGGACGAGGACGTGCGGCGGACAGTTACAGACATCTTGACGCAATAAGACACGGTGTTTTACCAAATGAATACCTTCGACCTGATGCTTCGGTCGGATGTCTCACTGCTCACAATGATTTCGCCTGTTTGGCACGCCTGTTGTGGACTACACGGTCTGCGAATGGAAACTGTTTTGATCGCCCCTCATACTGTCAATCCAGATTACATGCTGACTCACGAGAAGCTGACCGAAACGCCCGCACTCCGAGGTGCAATAATATTGTGGTCGATTAGTACCGCGTACACTGGAGGAACAGTTCGTGGACAGTGGCTGACTACATTAGCATGATAGTGCACCCCGTCATAAAACAACAGTTATGAGGCAGTTGTTTGTGGACAATAACATTCCTAAAATGAAGTGGCCTGTGGACGGTCTTGACTGAACCCAGAGGAACACTTTTGGGATGAGTCAGAACGCAGCCTTCTCTCTAGGCCCTACAGTTTCGGCTCCTGAGGAAGAATAGGCTGCCATTGCTATGTAGATATTCAGACATATCATTCATAGTGTCTCCATTATAGTTCAAGCCGTCATAAAGGGGAAAGGTGGAGATACCTCATATACTTCTTCTTTTCATGTTTCTTTGTTCCGCATCGGTGTACGGTCGTCATGGTTATTAACGGAGTTGGCATGGTTAAATTAAAGGGTGGCCCTGTTCGCTTCCTGTCACCAACCGGTTACCCTCCGGACGATATACGTCTGTGTGTAGTGTTATCCATGTGAAAGTGAACGAAAGTGTTACAATTTTTTGTCGGATTTCGGTACCAGCCCAGTGTTTAGTCGTATGTGGGAAACCGCCTAATAACCACATCCAGGCCGACCGGCGTACCGACCCTTGTTAATCCGCCAGGCAGATTACATCCAGCACCGGCTCACCTACTCATATGAGAAGTGGCGCTTTAACACGCACCTCTGTACGGACGGGTGTGGACCCACCTCATATTAATGTCTGTAATAGGTGTCCAGATGATTTTCATCAGATAGTGTAATTGCAGTAGTCGTTGCTTGCCGCATATACAGACACATTAGACTAGACTCGACACAAAGCAAACACTGATAAACACGCACAGGTGCCGCGGTTAAAAGTAGCCCGCCTCCCCTTCGAATGCGAATGCGATAATTCGACTTCTGAAATGGAGTAAACAGCCACAACAGTGAAAAGTTTTGTGCAGTCGTCGGTTGTTAGCGTTTTTCTGTCGGCATTTCATTTCATTTGATAAATGAATTTAGACGTTTCTCTTTGCGGTTTGCAAAATGACTTCCCCTATAGAAGAAAGAACTGAAATTTTTAAAGATTATTTGAAAACAGGTTCGATTAAGGAGACTTGCGAAATTTTTGGGGTCAAGTATCCGGATAGAGGACTATCAGTAAAGAGGGCAATACAGAGTCTGCATAAAAATTGGCGTACCAACGGATCTGTGCAAAATGTAAAACGACAAGGAAATACTTCTGTTCGCACACCACAAGTTGTTGCACAGCATTCGCCGATGAATTATTCAAAGCCCAAAGAAGTCTACACGTAAACCGGCCCAGCAAGCACATGTAAGTAGGAGGAGTTGCCAGCGGATATTGAAAAGTCTTCATTTCAAGCCACGTTGTGTGACGGGTGTGCAGCAGTTACGTGAGGATGACAGTCAGTAACGTTTAAATTACTGCTGATGGCTTCTGAATGACATCAACGACGGTTTCTTAGACCCCTTCCATTACACCATGGTTTCGTCTTTCCGCTCGTATGAACTCGCTGAACACGAGGCACTGGACAACGGAGAAACCTGGCATTGTGTGTCAGCAACCATTCCTTGATGAAAAAATCTCCGTTTGGTGCGGTGTAACAGCAACGCGCATCATCAGACCGATATTCTTTGAAACTACCCTAAACACGGTTGCGTGTACGGAAATTTTCGATACATTTTGTACTCAAGTCACTGAATATAAAACTCAGTATCGCTTCTTCCAGCGAGATGGGGCAACATGCCACACGTCTAAGGTCTCTCTAGAACGAGTCCATGATGTCTTCACTGAGGAACGAACTGACAGCAAACACTTACTGACACTACGTTCGCCAGCTCTAAAAACGAGTGATTTTTTCCTGTGGAGACACTTAAAGAGCAAGGTCTATGAAACAAATCCACATACAATATGGGCACTGAAGGACAATATGAGCTGTCAAGTTGCCGCCATCGATATCCGACATTTACGCCGGGTGTATCTGAAAATGCTTAGAGGTGCACAGCTGTGTATTGATGTTACAGCGGACCACTTTCAACATCTTCATGCATGTATTTTTCAGTGTAAAAATCTGGTGAGTCCATTTCAGCTCTCCGTTTCTGTAATTGCACTGAATTTCCTTTACACTTTATACGGGCTACTGTAATCTGCGCCACCCAATGGCTTAATTAGCTTTCTTTTACTCATGTCAGTGGCGGGGTTTTGACACCGTGTCTCCTAGGTGACTGGTCGATAACTCTATCTCGTACACATCAGCTCCGTGGGTACTGGACTCCCTCGAACTCCAAGCCTAGTGGTGGCTCGGAAGTACTTTGTCGATGATATATAATAATTTTTTTCACAAATTATTAAATTTAAAACAATCTTTCCCCACTTTTCGCCGTTCCCCCATCACTCAGCGAAAATTTGAAATTAAAATTTTGCTAAATTTAGAGAACTCTTGAAACTAGCTTAGCGCCCGCTGCTTTACTCACGTTTTCGGAGTAATTACAACAAAAATAATTTTATAAACACATATTAGGCCTTCAGAAAAATTACTATATTAAAGAACCGTATCTTCTCATTTGCAGTTCTGACAAAGCCAGTTCGTCGTGGTGACTGTGGAACATCGTCTTTTGTTTTAGTTCACAAATTGCAACAGTTTCTAAACTTTTCACGCTAATGAAAGCCATAGAAGCGTTCTCTTCTCCGAACGTGCTTTTGTCCAAAAAGCGATTCTGGTATCTGGGTCAGCTTGTTTTTTAAATCCTGCCTTTTGAGTCCTTGTGATGATATTTCCGTAGAAACTCTCTTCAACTAACACATATTTCCTTATTTCTAACCGAGAAGCCAAATACAAATTTCCATACATTTAGCTTCAAAAATGTTTTCGTAATGAAATTTTTCACCCCCTTAGGGGCTGAATTTCCAAAAATACTGAAACAAGCATACTTTTTATTTTCAACAGAGAAGCAAATATCAATTTTCACAGCTGTAGCTTTAAAGTTGCTTTAGTAGTTCTTTAATAATTATTTCAAAAAATGGCTCTGAGCACTATGGGACTCAACATCTTAGGTCATAAGTCCCCTAGAACTTAGAACTACTTGAACCTAACTAACCTAAGGACATCACACACACCCATGCCCGAGGCAGGATTCGAACCTGCGACCGTAGCGGTCCCGCGGCTCCGGACTGCAGCGCCAGAACCGCTAGACCACCGCGGCCGGCAATAATAATTTATTTTGAAAACAAAGTTCATCCACTATTTTATCACCTTAGAGGTTGAATTTCCAAAAATTTAGAGATGCGCTACTACGATCGTCACTGGTCAGTGTAGCCCATAGGAGGCTGCGACAAAAGTGTTCGGGAATCTACGTGACAATTCTTCGAAGACAGAAGTTTTGGTAAAATACGGTTACGCATATTTAGAGAAGCTGTATTCGAAAAAGTCTCTGCGAGAGATCTGACGCAACAATCGTATATCTTGCACATGAGTCATGAGAATGTGACTAAAGACATTAGCTTGCGTAAAGAGGCGCATAAAATTTCGTTTTCCTATCGCTTAACAGGGAAATGGAATGAGACAGAAATAGCAGAATAGCAGGACAGCATATTTTGACATATGACGATCGTAATTGGGTCCATAAAAGGGAAAATTACCTCTTCCGTACTTCTAGGTGTAGTTCATGAAACAACCCTCCCATTCGTTGTGAAATTCACTGATGAGTCAAAAAATTATGACCACCTGCTAAATAGCTTGTTCGTCCGCCTTTGTAACGAAATACATCACTGATTCTGCATATCACGGATGCTACAATTCGTTAGTAGGTTTGTGGAGATATGTGGCATTACATGTCTACGCACAAGTCGTGTAATTTGCGTGTAATTTGCTGATTTATGTACGTGGAGATGGCGTCCGATAGAACCCAGATGGATTCCACGTGCGAATTTGGTCGCCGATCAAAGTTTTCTAAATGTTTGTGAATCGTGTAAATGAGATGAAACTTGGGTGCCGACTCGGTATTCACTTAGTGGGATACGCGAAACTGCCTCAAAACCCCATCCAGGATGGTCGGCACACGACGCTTTAACATGTACGGCTGTTCGGGCGGGTCGTTTATGTAAATGAGATAAAAAATTGAAAATGTCCCCATTATGTTTCTTCTCACATACACGCACTTTTTATCTCATGTCTTAGAGTCACTATTTCCAACCGATGTTTACTGTTCTTTTTTAGTTCTGGTGAAGAGTGTTTCCCCCACATTTACAAAAATGGTTCACATGTCTCTGAGCACTATGGGACTTAACTTCTGAGGTCATCAGTCCCATAGAACTTAGAACTACTTAAACCTAACTAACCTAAAGACATCACATACATCCATGCCCGAGGCAGGATTCGAACCTGCGGCCGTAGCGGTCGCGCGGTTCCAGACTGTAGCGCCTAGAACCGCTCGGCCACTCCGGCCGCCCCCTCATTCACATGAGTAACATTACCCATGGACAGTTGGGGCACACACACACCATTCGGGGAGGGACACAGGCTGTCAACAGTAAGGGGATCCGTCACCTCTTAAATAACCATGCCACAACCATTAATAACCATGCAGATATTGCGCCGATGAGAAATTTACAAAAAAAAGAAGATTTTACATAAACCGTATTTTAGTTCTGAAGAGTGTTTATTAGCTGAGACAGGTCAACCTTGTTACTAACTTTTACGGTCATGATAATTACACAAATCGTTAGACAATGAGCTGTTGTTACAATTTTTTCGGCTTCTCCTCAGTTTCCTTTTTTTTCCCTCTTTTTTCTGAGCAGTACTCCTACACAATGTTTCTTAATTCGTAGCTCTCTAGATCTTATCATACGCTAAGTAGATACTGAAACATTTATTATTACCAGTTCTCTCATAATATAGTACTCCCTACCGCTAGTCGGCCGGAGTGGCTGAGCGGTTCTAGTAGGTAAAAAGACGAGATCCTATGAAAGCGCAGGAGAATGTCTCCCATAGCACAATGCTGCTCCCACGAGCGTGGCGTCTCGTGTCCACTGCAGTCGTAATTGTAATTGGCGATGTCGTAGGGGTCAACCATCCTGGATGGGGTTTTGAAGCAGTTTCGCATATTCCACTAAGTGAATACCGAGTTGGCACCCAAGTTCGTTCTCATTTACACGATTCACAAACATTTAGAAAACTTTCCCCGACATTCACAAAAATGGTTGAAATGGTTCTGAGCACTGTTTGGAGAACGCAAATCTCCTCTATAAAAATTAACATGGATTCCGCAAACAGAGATCGTGCGACACTCGACTCGCTCTGTTCCTCCGTGAGATCCACAGTGGTGTAGACAACGAAGCTCAGGCTAATACCGTGTTCCTTGACTTCAGGAAGACCCTTGACACAGTCGCACACTGCTGTTCAGTGATAAAATACTAGCTTCCCAACGTCGGATCCGAATTGTGACTGGACTGAAAACTTACTCGGAGACAGAACTCAACACTTCGCACCTAACAGAACAAAACACATTTACTTAGGAAATTGCAGCAGAACGCCATGAAGGTGTGAGAGGACCGTTACTGTTTACAGCACAATCAGAAATGGTCTAGTAAAGATGTCGGTCAAACTTTGAACACGTAGGGGCGGTCTGCTGCGGAGCTCACGTTCAACAATGTATGATGAACAGTCTGCTCCGAAGCATTTGTGTGTGCAGCAGTATTGTGCTCTTTCGGCAGAGGTGCTACGAGCCACCGTCTATCCGGCTTTACCGAGCACAGAAGCCTCCGAAGCCCACTGATACCGCTTTCCTAGAGAGTCATGCAAACCAAAATATACAACAATAGTAATCAACACCTCACCACGAACCAGTAATGGTTGTGACTGAGAAGTAGGATTCATGGAAGAACTGGCAGAGACGGTTTAACTGAACATCATTTATCTTGATGTTTTATGAACATAATTATCGTAAATTGCTTAACTATACTAAATACTCTGGTGTACTACAACTCTTGTTTAAGCAATGGCAAGTATTAAAGAGAGAGAGAAAAAGCAATAACCAAGCAGTAGTTTACATCAAAACAATAAAACAAATCCACACTAGGACCAGGAAATAGATAACCCTTTTCTGTTGGTCAGAGCCACCTTTACCTTCAGGACAAGGCCGTAGATCAAAGCGAAAACATAAAATCAGGCACCCACAGAACATCAAAAGAACAAAAATTACTGTAGCTACCGCAGATAATACTCAAGCAAAATTTTATGACTAAAATAAAAATGCAATACAAGTGAATAACATAACTTAATCAGGATTCTGAGCACTATGGGACTTAACTTCTGCGGTCATCAGTCCCATAGGACTTAGAACTACTTAAACCTAACTAACCCAAGGACATCACACACATCCATGCCCGAGGCAGGATTCGAACCTGCGACCGTAGCGGTCGCAGGTTATTTTACATAACCCGTATTTTAGTTCTGACGATGATTGCTTAGCAGCTGTAAACGGTCAACCTTGTCTAATAAAAATATCTATAATAAAACACGATACGGTCAATCAAATGAAGAAAAAATAGATAGTCGAAGAAATTATGGAAGCGATTAGGGTTCCAGTGTTTTCATCTTCACAAAGACCTCTTCTTAGTAAGAGAGCCACTCGTAAGGATTCGTGTGGAAAAAACTGAGCAGTGGGTTTGGACACAGTGATTGTTTTCTCAGTATAAAACTTGAACTGATACGCTTGCCATGTGAATGAAAAGGAATCGTGTCTCGTTGGGAACGCTCGCTGTGTCTGTACAGAGCAAGTGGTTAGGGAAGTGGCCGGCAGCGCGGCGGCGGTCTGGGCCCGGCCTGGTGGCGCGCTCGCCCACCACGGGCGGTGCTGGCTGCTGCCTACCTGCCACGCTGAGGAACGGCCCGGAATGTCCGCGCGCCGATACCATCGACACGGCAGCGGCGACTGCGGTGGCACACGATGCAGCGGCCACGGTGACTCTCTGGGACGCGAACCGGGAACTCCGGCTGCTGGGCGGATGCCGCGCTGCTCCTCACGAACTGGGACGGAGCGGCTTGAGCACCTGCAGCACAATCCATGTTGCCGGTGCTGATGAGGAAGGACCTTGTGGGCAGCGCACAGTACTTCGTCAAGGACCCTGTAACACGAAACACATGACGGGGTGTTACGTGAGACCATGCGAAAGAAAATGAAGCATATCGGTAAGAGATCGCGACAGAAATGCAAGACTTGGACGTCTAGATTACTGACTAAAGGCGAACACAAGATACATCTACATCTACATTTATACTCTGCAAGCCACCCAACGGTGCGTGGCGGAGGGCACTTTACGTGCCACTGTCATTACCTCCCTGTCCTGTTCCAGTCGCCTATGGTTTGCGGGAAGAACGACTGCAGAAAGTCTCCGTGCGCTCTCGAATCTCTCTAATTTTACATTCGTTATCTCCTCGGTAGGTATAGGTAGGGGGAAGCAATACATTCGATACCTCATCCAGAAACGCACCCTCTCGAAACCTGGACAGCAAGCTACACAGCGATGCAGAGCGCCTCTCTTGCAGAGTCTGCCACTTGAGTTTGCTAAACATCTCTGTAACGCTGTCACGCTTACCAGATAACCCTGTGACGAAACGCGCCGCTCTTCTTTGGATCTTCTCTATCTCCTCTGTCAACCCGACCTGGTACGGATCCCACACTGATGAGCAATACTCAAATATAGGTCGAACGAGCGATTTTGTAAGCCAGCTCCTTTGTTGATGGACTACATTTTCTAAGGACTCTCCCAATGAATCTCAATCTGGTACCCGCCTTACCAACAATTAATTTTATATGATCATTCCACTTCAAATCGGTCTGCACGCATACTCCCAGATATTTTACAGAAGTAACTGCTACCAGTGTTTATACCTCTAATCATATAATCCTACAATAAAGGATCCTTGTTTCTATGCATTCGCAATACATTACATTTGTCTATGTTAAGGGTCAGTTGCCACTCCCTGCACCAAGTGCCTATCCGCTGCAGATCTTCCTGCATTTCGCTGCAATTTTCTTATGCTGCAACTTCTCTGTATACTACTGCATCATCCGCGAAAAGCCGCATGGAACTTCCGACACTATCTACAAGGTCAATTATATATACTGTGAAAAGTAATGGTCCCATAACACTCCCCTGTGGCACGCCAGAGGTTACTTTAACGTCTGTAGACGACTCTCCATTGAGAACAACATTCTGTGTTCTGTTTGCTAAAAACTCTTCAATCCAGCCACACAGCTGGTCTGATATTCCGTGGGCTCTTACTTTATCAGGCGACAGTGTGGAGCTGTATCGATCGCCTTCCGGAAGTCAAGGAAAATGGCATCTACCTGGGAGCCTGTATCTAATATTTTCTAGGTCTCATGAACAAATAAAGTGAGGGCCTTCAGCAAGAAATGAGACACATTTTATTACTCGGCCAAATTCAGTTTAAAAATGCGGATTTGTTGTGGAACATCGTGGAATATTCACACTTCAGCCCCTATAGTTTTATGAAGTTAGCAGTGCTATAATAGCTTTCAAAATAGCGTCTATAACAGAGGCATATTCCAAGCAGAGAGGTGTCTTTGTGTTTCTTTTGGCGGAAAACCAAAGCATCGAACAGGCGATTGCAGAATGTCTACAAAGACCTGGCAGCGATCTAAACCACGGTGAGTCGTTGGGAGAGGCGTCTGTCATTATCGCAAGAGAGCGAAAACCTCTCCGACCTTCCGCGTGCCAGCCCGCCGCACACAGTGACTCCTGCAGTGTTGGAACGTGTGGACACTCTCATTCGAGACGATCGACGGATCAAAGACACCTCGCTACACAACTGTACGTCTCTGTTGGTAGTGCTAACACTCTCGTCTACCAATTGAGGTATGTAAAGGTGTGAGCCAGCTTGGTCCTCGTCACCTAATAGATGACCATAAAGAGCAATAAGGGACCAACTGCGAGCAATTTCTTGCTCGCTTCGTGGCTGGTCGTGATAGTTTTTTTATCGGACATCATCATAGGCGATGAAACATGGCTTAATCACTTCGAACTGGAAACAAAACGGCAATCCATGGAATGGCGCCACACCACCCCTCCTCCGAAGAAAAAGTTCAAAGCCGCACTTTCAGCCGATAAAGTTGCGGAAACGGTCTTATGGGACACTGAAGTGGTTATTCTGCTTCATTTCCTCCCTCACGGTGCAACGATCAACTGTCAAGTGTGTTCTGCTACCATCAGAAAACCAGAGAAACGACTTCAGCGTGTTTGTCGCCACAAAAATGCACACGAACGCGTGACCCTGCACAAGTCTGCACACCCGAGAGGAGCTCACAAACTTCACTGGACTGTTCTTTGTCATCCACCCACAGCCCGCATCACGCAACTTCCGACTTCCATCTCTGACCCAATCAAGAATGCACTTCGCAGGAAGCAATACGTGGATGATGGGGAGATTATTGATGCAGCAAGACGTTGGCAGCAACGTCGACTCTTAGAAAGGTACCACGCGGGCATATAGGCGCTCTCAGTAAGGTAACGTAAGGCCGTCGCATTGAAAGGAGAGAGCTGTAAAATAGAGTTTTGTAACCAAAAGGGTAGGGTATTGGAATTCTGTATAAAACCAGCCTGCTTTCAGAAAAGAAAATGTTGCATTACTTATTGAACGTCCCTCGTATAAGCAAATACTTACAGTAACTGATCAAAAGTATGACGACGCCCCTATGTAATGCGGAAATAACCACTAGAGGTCACGAGAGACAGGTCCGCCAGTATAACAGGAGGTGGGGCGTATTGTGTCATCGATTCAGACTCTACTCGTTGGATCTCACCTGAATAAACAATACGTCAAGGACGATTGCAACCTTTCTAGCTGCCCAAGTCGATTGTTGGTGACGTGATTGTGAAATGGAAACACGAAGGAACAACAACCACAGCTAAATCAAGACTAGAATAGACATTACTGTGAGAGTGGTTGCAAAAAATTGCATGGGACCAGCGGAGCTCTCGTGAATTCCATTGTGCTACCAGCAGACCAACCAGAGCAATGACTGTGCGTAGTAAGTCAGATAGAATGAGGTACAATGGTCGAGCAACTCCTCATTCACAAATTACTGCAATCAGTGCTCAGCGACACTTGAGGTGGAGTGAATAGCGACACCACTGGACCGTGGATGACTCGAAACAATTGATTTACAGTGATGAATCACGCTATACAGGGTGGTCCATTGATAGTGACCGGGCCAAATATCTCACGAAATAACCATCAAACGAAAAAACTACAAAGAACGAAACTTGTCTAGCTTGAAAAGGGAAACCAGATGGCGCTGCGGTTGGCCAGCTAGATGGCGCTGCCATAGGTCAAACAGATATCAAATGCGTTTTTTTAAAAAATAGGAACCCCCACTTTTATTACATATTCGTGTAGAACGTGAAGAAATACGAATGTTTTAGTTGGACCAATTTTTCGATTTGTGATAGAAGGAGCTCTAATAGTCACAAGCGTTTAAGTACGTGGTATCACGTAACATTCCGCCAGTGCAAACGGTATTTGCTTCATGATGCATACCCGTGTTAAAATGGACCGTTTACCAATTGCGGAAAAGGTCGATGTCGTGTTGATGTATGGCTATTGTGATCAAAATGCCCAACGGGCGTGTGCTATGTACGCTGCTCGGTACCCGGGACGACATCATCCAAGTGTCCGGACCGTTCGCCGGATAGTTACGTTAGCCGGTCGCAGTGGCCGAGCGGTTCTAGGCGCTTCGGTTCGGAACCGCGCGATTTATACGGTCGCAGATTCGAATCCTAACTCGGGGATGGATGTGTGTGATGTCCTTAGGTTGGTTAGGTTTAAGTGGTTCTACGTTCTAGGGGACTGATGACCTCAGAAGTTAAGTTGTAACAACAACAACGCTGTACTATTGTACATATAATAATTTTTTCTTCTGATTTTCGATAAATTAATGTAATCGATGTTTTGAATTAATTTCTTTTCTTTTCATGTCATTATGTTAAAGAAACTGTAAACAATTTTCGATGTGAATACTAATGTTTATGTCAAATTTCAAGCAATATTATAACAAAATTGAAGTGTAATAATTGTTGAGACTGTTGTAAGATGTTAAAGTTGTAATTGTGCGCCTGGTCCATACGTAGGCAATGTATTAGGATATGTAGAATGCAAAACCTCGGGTGAATACCCTGTCTGTAGGGGAGCGGTAAAAGGTGGATGGTAGGCGAGCGCGGGAAAATGCACACGGGCACTGCACGGCATAACGGGCTCAGCAGTAGTAGTCGGAGTTGGGCATTGGTCTGAGAAATACGCTCTGGATCGAGGAGGCTCTCCTGGAAGACGTAGTTTCATTGAGCCTCGGATGTGCCGTTTCCGACGACTATACAGCATGGCAAAATTCCATAGGCACTAAATGGAAAAATATTGCGGCGCTATGAAGAAGTAAAGTGCCGATACATCAAGAGCCATAGCTGTGATTGTATGTGTGATCTGCGCCTCGCCATCTCGCCGCCCACCAACCGCCGCATCGATACGAACAGGTTGAAACTTTTAGTACTGTATTAGTGTGGACCAGTGTCACTTTTGTTCCTTACTGTTCAATAACAACTTAACTTTTACCAGAACTGTCCTATCACTTAATTATCCTCACCACTAACCTAGACAGGGTCCTTTCCACATGTTGTGCAATCCGAGTGTCCCGAGATGAAGATTTAAAGTTTATGTTAATAATAATTACCTGCAGACCTATCTATGTTAGAATGATGTTTAACGAATTTTGTTGTTAATGAATATATAGGTAAATAATATTGGTCTGACAAAGTTGGAAGACAATGTTGAAATTGGTTTAGTAATGAAGGCTAATTAATTTGAGACAAAAATAATGGTAGTTAAATGAGCAAGAAATAAGACAAAAAGAGTAGTAACTCATATATTGGAAATCTTGAGTACTTAACGATTTCGATAATCAAAAATTTCAGTACAGTGATCATAACAGTTTCAGGGTCCCCCCCCCCCCCTTTTCTTTTCTATTCATTTAAATTCTGAAGTGTACTGAACTGATTTGACCAGCAAAGTTAAAGTCAATATAAAACCAAAATTTATTAGTGTTTTACCTTTTTCAAAATTGACATTGTATGTGTGTTTCGAAAGTGCTTTTTCTAGGGTAACCTATGCCCGATTTTAATCAGATCCATAGACAGTACGAAGTTTGTAGTAAACATTATAGTGTATTGTTGTGTATTTATGACTTGTCCATATTAGTACAGAAAGTGAAATTATTAGTTCAGTAGATTTTCTGGTTCTAAAATTTACCATATTATGCAGTGTTATTACGTGTTGTTTTGTATGAACGTGCATCAACTTGTAATGAGAAGAAACTCAGTTACTGACTAATTAGGCTGGCGACCGTATTATTAACAATTTGGTAGCATCTGCTGTGTTGTTTCTTGTCCGATCTAACGTGTAGTTGCACTTCAGACTTGCTTGACGTATCATTGTTGTTACTGAGTGGGTGAAAGTCTGATTTTGCCTCCATTCAGGTACACGCGGTCAAAATATATACCAAAATCCTTTCTCTTAAGGTGAAGCCCGTCAACTTACCATAGTACAGGCTTTAAAGAGTATCGTGCGCCCGATCGTAGTGTTACAAAGTCCCATAGTGCTCAGAGCCATTTGAACCATTTTTTATAGTTACGTTATTTAAGGAAACAGGAAGTGTTCAGCCATATTTGAAACGTCAACCACGACCTGCAACAAATGATGATGCCCAAGTAGGTGTTTTAGATGCTGTCGCGGCTAATCCGCACATCAGTAGCAGACAAATTGCGCGATAATCGGGAATCTAAAAAACGTCGGTGTTGAGAATGCTACATCAACATCGATTGCACCCGTGCCATATTTCTATGCACCAGGAATAGCACGGCGACGACTTTGAACGTTGTGTACAGTCACTGGGCACAAGATGAATTACGGGATGATGACAGATTTCTTGCACGCGTTCTATTTAGCGACGAAGCGTCATTCACCAAAAGCGGTAATGTAAATCGGCATAATATGCACTATTGGGGAACGGAAAATCCACGATGGCTGCGACAAGTGGAACATAAGCGACCTTGGCGGGTTAACGTATGGTGAGGCATTATGGGAGGAAGGATAATTGTCTCCCATTTTATCGATGGCAATCTAAATGGTGCAATGTATAATGATTTCTTACTAATGTTCTACCAATGTTACTACAAGATGTTTCACTGCATGACAGAATGGCGATGTACTTCCAACATGATGGATGTCCGGCACATAGCTCGCGTGCGGCTGAAGCGGTATTGAATAGCATTTTTCATGACAGGTGGATTGGTCGTCGAAGCACCATACCATGGCCTGCACGTTCACCGGATCTGACGTCCCCGGAATTCTTTCTTTGGGAAAAGTTGAATAATATTTGCTAGCGTGATCCACCGACAACGCCTGACTACATGCGTCAGCGCATTGTCAATGCATCTGCGAACATTACGAAACGCGAACTACTCGCTGTTGAGAGGAATGTCGTTACACGTATTGCCAAATGCATTGAGGTTGACGGACATCATTTTGAGCATTTATTGCATTAATGTGGTATTTACAGGTAATCACGCTGTAACAGCATGCGTTCTCACAAATGATAAGTTCACAAAGATACATGTATGTATTTATTTATTTATTTGTTTATTTATTGTTCCGTGGGACCAAATAAAGGAGAAGTCTCCATGGTCATGGATCGAGTCAATACATGAAATTATAACACTATAGTAGAAACAGATAAAATGAAATACAAGAAACGTATTCAGGCGACAAATTCATAAGTTTAAATAAAGAAAATCAGCAATGTAACACTGGAATTTGCTTAATTTTTCAGTTCTTCCAGGAGCTCCTCGACAGAATAGAAGGAGTGAGCCATGAGGAAACTCTTCAGTTTGGACTTAAAAGTGTTTGGGCTACTGCTAAGATTTTTGAGTTATTGTGGTAGCTTATTGAAAATGGATGCAGCAGAATAGTTCACTCCTTTCTGCGCAAGAGTCAAGGAAGTGCATTCCACAAGCAGATTTGATTTCTGTCTAGTATTAACTGAGTGAAAGCTGCTAACTCTTGGGAATAATCTAATATTGCCAACAACAAACGACATTAAAGAAAATATGTACTGTGAGGGCAATGTCAGAATTCCCAGACTATTGAATAGGGGTCGACAAGAGGTTCTCGAACTTACACCACATATAGCTCGAACAGCAGGTTTTTGAGCCATAAATACCCTTTTTGAATCAGAAGAATTACCCAAAAAATAATACCATATGACATAAGCGTATGAAAATATGCGAAGTAGACTACTTTTCGTGTTGAACTATCACTTATTTCAGATACTGTTCTAATGGTAAATAAACCAGCATTTAGTTTCTGAACAAGACCCTGAACATGGGCTTTCCACAACAGCTTACTATCTATCCGAACTCCTAGGAACTTGAACTGTTCCGTCTCGCTTATAATATGCCCATTCTGTCTGATCAAAATATCGGTTCTTGTTAAATTGTGAGTTAGAAACTGTAAAAACTGAGTCTTACTGTGATCTAGCATCAAATTATTTTCCACAAGTCACGAACTTATTTCATGAACTACGTTATTTGATACTGTTTCAATATTACACACAAGATCCTTCACTAGCAAGCTGGTGTCATCAGCAAACAGAAATATGTTTGAATCACCTGTAATACTAGAGAGCATATCATTTATATAAATAAGAAACAGCAGTGGCCCCAGCACCGACCCTTGGGGAACGCCCCACTTAACAGTGCCCCATGTGGACTGAACATCACTATCACTCTCAATATTGCGGAGAATTACCTTCTGCTTTCTGTTCTTAAAGTAAGAGGCGAAGCAATTGTAAGCTACTCCCCTTACTCCATAATGGTCCAATTTCTGCAGTTATAGTTTGTGGTCAACACAGTCAAAAGTCTTCGTTAAATCAAAGAAAAGACCTAGCGTTAGCAACCTCTTATTTAATCCGTCCAAAACCTCACAGAGAAAAGAGAATACAGCATTTTCAGTTTTTAAACCATTTCTAAAACCAAACTGTACATTTGACAGCAAATTATGTGAATTTAAATGCTCAAGTAACCTTCTATATACAACCTTCTCGATAACTTTATCAAACACCGATGGCATAGAAATAGGTCTATAATTATCAACATTATCCCTGTCTCCCTTTTTATAAAGTGGCTTCACAACCGAGTACGGTAATCGCTCAGGAAACCGACCTCTCCTAAAGGAAAAGCTACAGATATGGCTAAGTACTGGGCTAACATACATAGAACAATACTTCAGTATTGTGCTAGATACCCTGTCGTATCGATGAGAGTTCTTGGTCTTTAGTGATTTAATTATTAACTCAATCTCCCTCTTGTCAGTATCATGGAGGAGCATTTCAGGTAACAGTCTCGGAACACTTTTTTCTGCGAGCGCTATATGATTCCCTGTTGGGACTAGGTTTCTATTTAGTTCACCTGCTACATTCAGAAAGTGGTTATTAAATACTGTACATATATGCGACTTATCAGTAACACGGACATTCCAACTACGCACTGATTCTATGTCCTCGACCTGTCTCTACAGACCAGCCACTTCCTTTACGACTGACCACATGGTTTTAATTTTATCCTGAGACTTAGCTATTCTATCTGCATACCACATACTTTTTGCCTTCCTAATAACTTTTTAAGCACCTTACAATACTGTTTGTAATGGGCTGCTGCATTTAGGTTTTGACTGTTTCTAACGTTTTGATATAATTGCCACTTTGGTCTATAGGATATTCTTATCCCTCTAGTCAGCCACCCAGGCTGCCTGTTTGTGCTAGTACCCTGTTTTGAACGTTCTAACGGAAAGCAGCTTTCAAAGTGCATGGGAAAAGTCTTGAGGAAAGCATTATATTTATCGTCTACTGTATCAGAACTATAAACATCTTGCCACTCTTGTTCCTTGCTAAGGTTTACAAAGGTCTCTACAGCAACTGGATCAGCTTTCCTGAAAAGTTGATAACTATATTTAACATATGTTGCAGCACAAAAATCTTTTAGAGTTAAAACTTGTGCATCATGATCTGAAAGGCCATTCACATTTTTGCTAACAGAATGCCCTTCTAGTAATGAGGAATGAACAAAAATGTTGTCTATGGTTGTTCTACTGTTCCCTTGCACTCTCGTTGGAAGGAAAACGGTTTGCATAAGATTATATGAATTAAGGAGTTCTACCAGCATCCTTTTCCTTGCACAATCACTTATACAATTAATATTGAAGTCACCACATATAACTAACTTTTTGTATTTCCTATAAAGTGAACCAAGAACCTCCTCTAACTTTAGCAAAAATGTTGTGAAATCGGAGTCTGGTGATCTATAAATAACAACAGTTAGAAGTTTAACTCCACTAAATTTAACCACACCTGCACAACATTCAAACACCTTTTCAGTGCAGTACTTTGAAACATTAATTGACTCAAATGGGATACCGTTTTTCACATACGTGGCTACTCCCCCACACCGCAAAGAGCTCCTAGAAAAGCTGCCAGCCAACCTGTATCCTGGTAAAGGAAGCCTCTGAATTATCTCTTTATTTAAGAAGTGTTCAGATATGCCCACTAACTTTATCTCTAATATTTTGTATATTTTGATGAAATATACTAATTCCCTCATTACTGGGATACCTCAGCTTTGTCGAAAGTGGTTTCTTTGTTAGAGAGACTTCCCTTAAGCTGACTTCAATCCAAAAAAGGTGCAGCTCTAACACCCACTACTGCAGGAATTTTCCCATGAGTGATCCCACCAACCCCACCTATGCTGTCACCTATAAGCTTTGCCAACCTCCCCTTCCCATGCCTGTTGAGGTGCAGACTATGTCTAGTGAAACCCGTCCTGCTGATAGACTCCACCGACACCACTGAAATGTGACTCATGCTTTCTGTCATCAGCGCACCCCCAAGTCTTATGTTATTACGCTTGACGGCTGTATTAAGGCGAGGCCGATCGTGACGCTGAAACAGTTCCACGAAATGCACATTCGTGTTGCCAGTCTGTGTGGCTATCTTTTCCAGGTCACCATCTATGTCATACTCCCTATCCCTATCAATACTATTACCAGCCCCACCGACAATCACTACCTGATCCTCTTTAGTAAAATCCCTACATAACCCCCCTATGTTAAAAGTCACCTGAGCCAATCCTGCATTAGGCTTCACAATGCTGGTGACCTGGTACTCACTCTCCAACATTTCGTGCAACTGCTGGTCTACACCTCTACCATGAGAACTACCTAACAGCAGAACCTTCTTCTTTCTCTAAGACTTTGCAACTGTCCTAGCCACC